>NW_026695425.1:0-82749 GCF_029851405.1 Lichtheimia ornata | reverse complement strand
TTAAATGATCCTGCGCCAAAATTAAATGATCCTCCACGAAACCAATATCCGCGAGCGCTAAACCATATGAATCTGAGTACGAAATAAAAAGCGCTACCCACGAAGTTAATAGCATCACCCACGAAACCAAAAGCGTAGCCCACGTAACCAAAACCATCACCCACGAACTCATATATCATTATGCATGAAAAAAAATCATCATCCACGAAACCATATACCTCAACCATGAAATCATTATCCTCATGTTCCTGTTCATCTTGGAATCCTGTACCACCCAAGGGCCAACGGTGTTGCTGAACGATGGGTTCAAACATCACTAAGAGCAATTAAAAAACGTATTCAAGGAGTACACAAAGACTGGGATTTATATGTACCAGTCGTGCAATTGGCCATGAATGCCAAAGTAAGTGCACGATTAAACACTGCTCCATTCTCACTAATGTTCGCTCGCAAATTAAACAACTTTGAAGACTATCGTGAAGGTGAATTGCTATCACCAATGCAGCGACATGATTTATTAGAAAGGATTGAAACGATGAATACGGTGGTTTTTCCAGCCATAAAGGAAAAGATGGAAGCTGTAACTATGAAACAGAAAGGGAAGTTCGATAAACAGCATACCATTCTAGAATTTCCTATCCAAAGTCATGTGCTGAAGCGTGCCTTGCAAAAGAAAGGTAAATTACATCCCGAATACGAAGGACCATATACAGTGGTTCGTAAAACAAAAGGTGGTTCGTATGTGCTCATCGATGAGCAAGGCGAGTTACTACCCATTGACATACCCCCATCACAATTAAAGCTAATCTCGCAGGACGAGATTGTGCCAGCAAATGAAGTCTATGAGATAGACTCTATCATAGCACATAAAAAGGAGTCTGGCGTGACCTATTTGTACAAAGTTAGATGGAAAGGGTATAATGCTGAAGATGACACATGGGAACCCTATGAACACTTTAATAGCATGGATGTGATTACTTCCTATTGGGAACGATTAGGTGTGGATTGCCCACACAACACAAACGCAAATCCCGTAACTAGGAACACACCACAAGACGTTCTATAAAAAGACGTCGCCAATAACTTCTCCTGGCAACGCCCTGAAGGGGGATGATGTTTGTATCCCTGGCAACATCGGAAAATAGATGCTTCATACAACATGATAGGAATGCAGGCATTCCATGTTTACAATAATACTGATTAAATAATACAAACATCATCATACGCATACAACCACATAGTAGACAAAAGTATATAAAAGGGCTGGTCCCGTAATAAAACACTGACATCAGTCTCACAGTACTTGATTCTTTCTTGTCACTTTTAATCCCATCTTTTATTTCTAATCCTTACGAACACCTCATTTGTTAACATCACTCGCCAACGTGACATGCTTAATCAGCGTCTTACCACGTTGCAACGCATTCACCAGGACAACAATGCGACACCTGGTTCGAGAATCAACAATACGAACAGCCACGATGCGCTTGTTCCTCGCCACCTACCAGCTTTTCAATTTCATGGTGGTGTACGACACACCAAAAACAAGCCTCGTTATGACTCGGCTCAGTCTTTCTTAGAGGAGTTTAGAACCGTCTTGGAAGGCCACAGCTTGAACATTGAGCACCATTGGCGTCGCTTAATGCCTCTTACGGTAAATTCGAATAGCCGTGCTTACAGTAGTTGAGAGAACTAATGGCAAAGGAGGGTGTTATTGACTGGGATACGTTCTGTCAAGAAAGAATCAAGCAATACTCACCACCCTATACTATGTTTTATCGTCGCTATCATTTGCGTACAATGTGGCAAAAGTCTCACGAATCGCTTCGACAGTACTCCACCAAGTTCCAGGAATACGCTGTCAAAACCGGAATCGCCAACAATCACGAGTTGGTGTTCAACTATTTGTGTTCCTTGCATCGCCGCTATCGCAAACGCTCGTGGTCCCTTGTGCATAACCACTATGGCGAAGAAATCCCTGAAGAACTTCAACCGATTGTGCAGCTTGTTATGACATTGTCTTCTGGCGAAAGAGCTCCAGAAGACGAGGAATTACCCATGAGCGACACAAGTAGTGACTCCGATTCGGGAAGTGAAACAAGTGATTCTGATTCACATCGACACAAACGCCGTCGATTAACACGCAAAGGTAAAGGAAAAGCAAAGGCCAAGAAGAACAAAGGCGGCAATTGCCCTATTCATCGCGGTGCCGGCCATGACGAAGAGAATTCCAACGTTCTGAAAAAACATGTCAATGCGGCCTTATCCCAACAAGCTTCATCACAGGCATCAAGTTCTCGTGCTACCACTTTTACGCCACGTTTCTCGCGCTATCCAAATCGCATGCCACCACCACCTCGACCTGGCAGCAATCTTTGTTGGCACTGCAATAAGGTTCCTTTCGTACCCGGTCGTGAATGTCAAGAGATGCGGCAATCACGTGCTCGACGAGCTCAGCGTCTCAACAACAATACTGTCCGTGCTCGCATGGCACACGTCAACAACAATGGTAATGCCAACCTTATGCAAATCGATGATGAGCAGCTTGATCAACAAGCTCAGGGTAAGCATACTTCAACAGCTCCAAATGACATGCATACTCACTCTATTTTGGTACCTATTACCATTCAGAATAGACAAGTGAAGGCATTGTTAGACACTGGAGCTGATCGCTCACTCATAGGCATGAATTTTGCTAAAGAAAATAAATGGAATATTACACCTCATACAAATACAGGTTCAGTTATTATGACAATGAAAGGCGATACTGGTCACCGATATGGATGCATAAAAGATGTACCACTACAATATATGAATCGTCAATATCAACATACATTTGAAGTATTACCATTAGCAGAGAATATCAAAGTAACGATAGGATTGGATTTAATGCCCAAGCTAGGGATCTCTATACATGGCTTAGCCACGCAATGGAATATAGACGAAAGACAACATAAAGCTAGTGATGATACCTTGTTTGATATACCTAAACCAAATGAGTCACCTGCTGGCACTCAAGCCGAGCAAGAAAACTTTCATGCGGCCATCAAGCCTGATATTAATGCAAATGCTCAAATACCCCAAACGTCATTCTGCAACGTTCCACAATCGGTGGTTAGACTTGAGACACCGGACAACGTTACCTCCTACCGTCCTCAATACGCTTTACCAGAAGCAGCAATGGACGAAGTTAAAAAGACAATTGACGTATGGCTAGCGGATGGCACTATCGAACGTGCTCCCACTTTCTCAGCTTGGAATAGTCCATTAACATTAGCACAGAAAATGGATGCTGCTGGTGAGAAGGTGAAGTTGCGTTTGTGTCGTGATCCCCGGCACATAAACCAATTACTGCCTGATCACGGATAGCCTCTTCCTATCATCAAACAAATCTTCCATACACTGAAAGGATCATCCATATTTACAACATTAGACTTAAAAAGTGCTTTTCATAGATTTATGATTCATCCAAATGATCGACATAAACTACAATTTTCCATTCTTGGACAACAGTATCGATGGGTTGGAGCCCCATTTGGCCTTAAGGTCTTGCCGAACATCTTCCAAGCAACCATGGGCACACTGTTTAACAATCTTCCATTTGTACAATGCTTTATTGATGATATCGTAATCTTCTCTAAAAACATGGACGAACACATACAACACGTTCAAGAGGTCATCGAAACGTACCGCATCCAACCTCATCCTCAATCCCGATAAGTGCCATTTCGCTCAACAATCTGTAAACTTGCTTGGATTTTGTGTCTCTGCCAAAGGCATATCACTGGATGCTCGAAAGGTTGTTAACGTCATGTCATGGCCTCGTCCAAAAACAGGGAAAGATATCATGCGCTTCCTTGGCATTATTACCTACTTTCGTGATTGGATACCCAATGTGTCCCAGCTGACTGCTCCTTTGGATAATCTTCGGTACGCCGACTCCTTAGACGGTCTCTGGCAGGATACCCAGGAAACTTTCTTTCAAACCTTGAAGAATGTATTATTAAAAGCACCAATCTTGAGATACCCTAACCTTAATTACCCATTCTATGTGGCCACTGACACCTCCAACGTTGGCATAGGAGCCGTTCTATACCAAGTGATCAATGGTGAGACTCGCCACATATCGTTTGTTGCTCGCTCCTTGAATGCTGCCCAGCGTAAATATACCACCACGCGCAAAGAACTACTTGCCGTTGTCTATGCCCTTCAGCAGTTCCATCAGTATTTATGGGGTCGTCATTTCACTCTTCTCACCGACCACCATGCCTTAAATTACTTCCATACTCAACGCGTAGCGAACTCCATGATGCTCAACTGGCTTGACATTCTCCTTTCATATGACTTCGAAGTGGTACGCCTCCCTGGTTTGGATAACACCCTTCCTGATGGATTGTCTCGACTTTTTCCGGCTAATTCAACGCTGGCAGGGGATGAGGATAACGATGTCGCTGACAATGTGCTGAACAATAATAAGCGTAGAATAAATAGACGAAAGGAAAGCAATAAAAGGAGACGCGTTGAATCACGCCAAATTAACTACATACGAGCAAAAGCCACACATTTGACTGAAACACCGCCTTATGCGGACATGCTCACACCACCACCCGAAGAACGCCATGAATTGCTAGAGCAAGCACATGCATTCGGGTACTTCGGCGCTGAGGCAATAACCAAATACCTACATAGTGATGGCATACACTGGAACTCGATGCAGAAAGAAGCTGTCGATCTTGTACGTAAATGTAATGAGTGTCAAATGCACAACATTGTCAAACATGGATACCATCCATTAAGACCGATTCATGCATATATACCCGGTGATCAATGGGCAATAGATCTTGCAGGCCCATTTCACACATCATACCTTGGTAACAGCTATATCCTTGTAATGGTCGACGTATATACCCGCTTTTGCATTATACGACCTATACCTAATAAGCAATCTGATACCATAGTGAGAGAACGTATTACCAAATTTGCTACATTTGGTTTCCCACAATACCTACAAAGCGACAATGGAACCGAATTTGTGAATAGCTTGCTTGAGAAACTTTCGGAGGCTGCTGGATTTGATCATCGTTTGACAACTCCCTATCATCCACGCGCAAATGGCGTTGCTGAACGCTATGTGCGAACCCCTGTACGCACTTTAACGAAATCTATTCAAGGTGCTACCAAAGATCGGGATATCTTTATACCCGCTGTACAGTTAGCTATAAATGCAAAGATTACCAAACGACATGATACCGCCCCTTTTAACCTAATGTTCGCACGCAAAATAAATGCATTCCGTGATTCGAGATGAGAAAGGTTTAGAACCTATATCGGCCGAAGAATGGAAAAAGAGGATGAATGACATGGAGAAGATAGTATTTCCCGCTATAAGCGAGAGTGTACAGGCCGTCATCAAGGCACAGAAAGATCAATTCGATCGTAAGCACTACCTTGTTGAATTTAAAGAACACGATGTTGTAAACGTAAAAGTACGTCACCGATCTGGTAAGCTTGATAGCACCAGCTATGAAGGTCCATATACCATAGTGCGACAAACAAAAGGTGGAACGTTGTTGTGTCAAGATACCGAAGATGTTTATCATCCCATGAATAACATACCCATTCTTTGTTTATGCGCATAACACCATTACCCATACATCTATGAAACCCTTGTTTACTTTCATCACTATAAAAGGATCCTACTTGTAATAAACATACGGCATCAGTCTCACAGTACTTGATCTTGTATCTTTGTTTTTCCAAACGTCTCATTTTTTACTGTGAATACAATCAAGATGTCTTCCCCTATGAACATTGACGAACAAACAAACCAAAACCAAAATCAACAAACACCTCAAGTCTCCAACGGCCAATCGAACAAGGATCCCAGAATTGAGAATGCCCTCAAGGCATATCAAAACTTGCAGCAAGAAGTAATGCAAAAGGAAGTAACCTATAACGAGATTGCAAATAATACGGCGATCACTACGGAGTCCAAGAAGGCCAAATTGAAAGAGCTCAAGGAAATGCAAGGGCACTTGGAGGAATCACGTCACGTTTGGCGTAAGCAACACCCCCAGCGATTGGAGTTCCTTTCCATTCAAGAAATGGAAGAAGAAAAGAGAAGAAGAAAGGATGCCGCTAAATGGCAAAAAGTAGTAGTGCCAAAAGACCTGCCTGTGTTGCAATTAGCAGGCGGATACAAATGGGACCGCAAGAAGGTTGTGCATAACTCAGCAGCGGCATTCATCAGAGCGTTTGAACGTGAATTGCACGCCCATGACTTGTCAGTTGATGAACATTGGCAACGTCTATTGTCACGTTCTCTTAATGATCCCCAGTATCTCTGGTTGAAAGGACAACTCGCAACATGTGATGGAGAAGTTACCTGGGAACGAGTGACGAAGATGATCACTAAAAAATACGACACCCAGGTACAGAAGTATAGAGCTATGCGTAGAGTCGTGAGATTGCAACAAGGCAAGAATGAATCAATTGACGCTTATATTTTGAAATTCCAGCAATTAAGCCTTGAAGCCGAAATGCCTACAGGCTTATTGTTGATTATCATCTTTTTATCATCTCTTCAACCAACGGTGGGCGAACAAGCCTTGCTGGTGATCGTGAACCAATATGGCCGCAAAATGCCTGAAGATCTTGAAGAGGTTGGACAATTGGTATCCGGTTTGAAAATTACCGATATTGGTGAGCGGCGAACAAGAGAAGAAAATACGTTTAATGAAAAGCGTTATGGTCGCTATGGTGCCAAGAAGTTTAAACCATGGAAGTCCAAAAATTGCGATCATTGTCATCGTCCATGGAAACCTGGACATCGATGTCAAGAATTTTTCGACGATAAAGACGCCAAGCGTAAGCAATTTGTGAACCGAGCAGCACGCTTGGATCATGCCGATGAGCAGATTGACACTTTACCTTGTAAGTCACATGGCTCCACTAAACAAAAGGAATCGGATGAGATACTTACGCCGATTATGGTAGAAGAGCATAAGATAAAAGCACTTTTGGATACAGGTGCTAACTTTTCAGCATTGGATATTAGTTTTGTGCAATCAAAAGAAATAAAGTATGAAAAAGCCTATGGTAGTATTACATTGGCATCTAGTGGAGTAACAATTTCTGGTATTGGTATCACTGCTCCTTTAAAGGTGACTTATAAAGGAAACACACATCAAAGACAATTTGAAGTAATGGAGCTACCACGAAAACATCCTATGTGTATAGGAATGGACTTCATGTTTGAATTAGGCATTGGGTATACAGGTTTAGCTACATCTTGGGATCCACCATCCAAAACAGTAAATGATGAACCCAATGATACACCATACGAACCTGGTGATGCACCAGCGGGCACAACAGCTGAAATGCTTAACTTTCATCAGGCTATACAACACGATTTAGAAAGCAATGCCAAGATTCCGCCTGGGGCTTTTTGTAATATCCCCGAATCCATAATTGAATTGAATACACCTGAAGGTGTTTCTTGTTATAGAAGACAATATGAATTTCCTCTTACAAGACGTAAGATAGTAAAAGAAACAGTTGAACAATGGGAAAAAGAGGGCACCATTAAAGAAGTTCCTGCCAACATAGACAATAGGTGGAATAGCCCTCTAACCTTTGCTCCAAAAAAGGATGCAACAGGCAAGAAGGTAGGTGTCCGATTGTGTCTAGATCCTAGGCACATTAACCGCCACCTGCCTCACGACCGTTATCCCTTACCTTTGATCCGCAATATATTTCAACAACTCGCGGGCTCCACTGTTTTTAGTACATTAGATCTTAAAAGCGCTTTTCATCGCTTTTTAATACATCCTAAAGACCAGCACAAGACCACATTCACATCGGTGGATGGTAGACAATTTATGTTTGTGGGTTGCCCTTTCGGACTTAAACCCATTTCCGCTAAGTTCCAAAGAGTAATGCAGATTTTATTTGCTGGTTTGCCTTTTGTAACTACGTTTGTGGATGATATCGTAATTTATTCTCGCACACTTAATGAACATGTTAACCATGTACGTATATCACCTGAACGGCTCACTAAAGCCAACTTACTTTTGAATCCAAATAAATGCCATTTCGCACAACGAGTCGTATACTTATTGGGCTTCCGTGTCTCTGCACATGGTGTCACTTTGGACTCTCGCAAAGTTACGAATGTATTAGAATGGTCCACACCAGTAACTGGTAAAGATATACAACGCTTTTTGGGCATAGTAAATTATTTTAGGGACCACATCCCCAATGTTGCACGCTTGACCGCCAAGTTAGATGCTCTTCGCCATGCTGGCAACTTACGTTCCTTATGGACTCCTGCACACGATTTAGCTTTTCGCAACATTAAGTATGCTGTCTCCCATGCTCCTATGTTAAAGCATGTTGATTTACGTTTACCCTTTCACTTGGCCACGGATGCCTCGAACGAAGGCATCGGTGCTGTTTTGTATCAGCAACAATATGGTCAAAACAACATCGTGGGGTTCATGGCTCGTGCACTTAGCAAATCCGAACGTAATTATTCTGTCACGAAGCGTGAATTGCTGGCCATAGTCTTTGCTCTTAAGAAGTTTCATAAGTTTTTGTGGGGCACCCCTTTTACGCTTTATACCGATCATAAAGCTCTTATGTACTTACACACACAAAAAGACCCCAATCCCAAGATGATTCAATGGTTGGATACTTTGCTGGATTATCAATTTAATGTCGTTTACTTGCCGGGCATCTCCAATATCTTACCCGATCACTTGTCGCGCCTGTTTTCTTCCCCGACACAGACGCTGGAGGGGGGTAACAATGGTACGAATAATACACGAATGATGCGAGCAGTCGATCTGGTCGATATGCTTCAACCACCTGAGAGTGAAAGAAAAGACATACTTAAAAATGCACACCTCTTTGGTCATTCCGGTGCTGAAGCAATAGTACGAGCTGTGCATAATAACGGCATACACTGGCCTAATATGAAGCAACAAGCAATAGACTTAGTACGTGCATGCAAAGAATGCCAAAAATACAACATTGCCCAAAGCGGCTACAATCCATTAAGACCCATAAGGGCATATGTTCCTGGCGACCACTGGGCCATAGATTTGGCAGGTCCAATGACAACAACACAAAGAGGAAACAATTACCTTGTCCTTGTAGACATATGTACACGATTTTGTATTCTTCGACCTATACCTGATAAACAATCCCATACCATTGTGGCAACCTTAATACAGGTATTCTGTGACTTTGGGCTGCCACGCATTTTACAATCGGATAATGGGACCGAGTTCGTTAATCAATTGATGCAGCATTTTAAGAGAGCTGCTGGATTTGACCATCGCCTGGTAACACCCTACCATCCAAGGGCTAATGGGGTTGCAGAGCGATGGGTGCAATCATCCATAAAAGCAATAAAGAAAAGAGTACAAGGAGTACACAAGGATTGGGACGTCTATGTCCCAGCTGTACAATTGGCTTTAAATGCCAAAGTGAGCACACGTTTAAACACACCTCCTTTTTCTTTGATGTTTGCAAGGAAACTTAATAACTTTAATGATTATCGTAATGAAGAAAAGTTGTCGCCAATGTCACGTAAAGATTTATTGCAACGTATTGAGGATATGACAAAAGTAGTCTTTCCAGCCATTGAACAAAGGACCGTTGCCATAACAACAGGTCAAAAGACCAAGTTTGATAAGAAGCATCGCCTAATAGACTTTCCAATTAACAGCCATGTCATGAAAAGAGTCCTTCAGAAGAAAGGCAAATTATACCCGGACTATGATGGTCCATACACAGTTGTACGAAAAACAAAAGGCGGCTCTTATGTATTAAAGGATGAACGAGATCAGCTGTTACCCATTGATATACCACCATCTCAGCTAAAGCTTATATCGCAAGACGAAATTGCGCCCGTTGAAGATGTATATGAGGTGGATGCCATTGTGGCACATAAACAAGAGCCAGACGGCAACTATTTGTATAAAGTGAGATGGAAGGGATACTCACCCGATGATGATACGTGGGAACCTTACCATCATTTTACTCATCCTAACATTATAACTGCGTACTGGGAACGGCTTGGTCTACAACAACCAAATAATGAAAAAGATGCATCCCATGATGCGACACAACATACGTCGACGAAACGTAAAGCCCCTTCTGAAGTTGCCAGGTCATTAAGAAAAAGACGACGTTAAAGTTCAGGAACGGCAACAGCCTGGAGGGGGTGATGTTGTGTCAAGATACCGAAGATGTTTATCATCCCATGAATAACATACCCATTCTTTGTTTATGCGCATAACACCATTACCCATACATCTATGAAACCCTTGTTTACTTTCATCACTATAAAAGGATCCTACTTGTAATAAACATACGGCATCAGTCTCACAGTACTTGATCTTGTATCTTTGTTTTTCCAAACGTCTCAAACGTATGTACTTCGCAATGCAAATGGCGATATTGAACCTCGCAACTATCCGCCATCCGTTTTAAAGTTGATATCCCATGATAACGTTATACCCTGTGATGAATTCTATGTCATTGATCGTATTGTTGCCCATAAGGAAATAAGACCTGGAGTCTATAAGTATAAAGTACGTTGGCAAGGATACGACGAATCAGATGATACATGGTAGCCGGAAAGGAATTTTACCCAAAGAAGGACAATTCTTAACTATTGGAAACAACTAGGCCAACAGCCTAAGCAACCTAAATCCAAGTAAACGTATGCCTCTTTTTATCCTTAGTAAATCTTAATAGATGCCTTGGTTTAATACCCACCTGTTCCTAGCTGCTTGTTCCTAGAGGTACACAAGCGACCTGGCAGGGAATGATGTGGTAGACGCCAATGATAATCAAGGGTTCTTAACAGCGACTTGGGTTTGATGATGATGATCGGTCGCTTGTCTCAGATTATACCCTTTGCTTGAGTATGCTTATAGTAATGATACCCTTAATGAATGATTACATGAATGAAACGCATGAACAATATCTGACACCAACATGGGCACTTCCACATGATTATATAAGTAGGATAATGGTTAGGTGAATAAACTTCAGGTCCAATATACTTCTTGTTTCTTTATTGTGTTATTGTGATTTCTATTACTGTGCCCACAGGTTGCCTTCTACCAGGATGTGATCCACCACGTACTGGAATCGTTTCAGAGTCGAGCAACTCATTGGTATGACGAATATGTTCAAGGCGTTCGAGTTCCTCATCATCTTCATAGAGCAATTCAAGTATACGACGAGTAAACAGAATAAGAAAGAGAAAGAGTGAAAAGAGTTGGTGTGTTGTACAAGGTTTGATTATTTGATCTGAGGCAAACAAAGATGAAAATAGTAATAAAGCAAAGGAACAAAAATAGGAAGTCTCTTTGAGATTGATGTTTATTCTGAAGACGATGCTCCAGTGCTTTTATATCTTAATTCTAATATCGTGGGTGTAGTATGCTGGTAGAGAAGGATGAAGAGATGATGAGTGTGGTGATGCATGTAAATGTGGTCGTATTGGATCATGCGTACGTATGGTGGAAAGTGGGTGAGATGTAAAGATCCGCATGTGCTTGCATTGTTATGATGGATAATGTTTAACCGATAATCTCAATGTCACTTGATATACGTGTGCACCACATTAAGAACGTAAACGCTTGCTTTTGCGTGTTGAAGTGTTGGCGTTGGGTAGTGATCTCTTGCGTACATGTTTCTCTGTGTCAGTGTGTTGGGTTATGTTGCCATCGATGGAAGAATCGTGTGGTGGTATACGGCCAAGCTTGTTCCAATACTCTGCAATAGGTTGTGTGCTGTTGAATGATTCGGGTGGTTCCCAAGTATCATTTGCTGAATAACCTTCCCATCGTACCCTGTACATGTAGTTGCCGGGTGCAAGTTGTTTGTGATCCACAATAGATTGAATGGTGTAATATTGGCCTTCATGTTCATATAGCTCGTTGACGTCCAGCAATTCATCTTGTGATACCATTTTCAACTGTGATGGTGCAAAGTTTCTGGCTGCGAGTAACCCTTGTTCATCTCGAAGAACGCAAGAGCCACCTGGAGTTTCCCTGACGACAGTGTAAGGTCCTTTGTAACGTGGATCCATCTTCTTACTGCGTTACACATCTTTGACCATGACCTTGCTGTTTGGAGGAAAATGTACCATCTTGTACTTAGCGTCATGTTTACCTTTCTTGAGCTGTTGTAGTGCCTGTGCTCTCTCTGATATTGCCGGGAAAACTGTATTGGACATGTGATCAATGCGATCCATCAGCTCTTCTTCGGTGAGTGGCTGTGGTATATCATCATTGTTGTAATTACGGAATCCATTCATGGCGCGATTGAACATCAAGGCGAAAGGTGAAGACCCATGTATACTGGCCACTTTGTTGTTGAGTGCTAGTTGAGTTGGTTTGACGTATAAATCCCAATCTCTTGTGGCTCCATTAATGCTTTTGCGGATTGTGTTGATAGACGTTTGGATGAAACATTCAGCCAATCCATTAGCTCGTGGGTGATAAGGTGTAGTAAGTCGATGATCAAAACCTGCGGTATCCCTTAACTTCTGCATTAAAGTGTTGACGAATTCAGTGCCATTGTCAGATTGTAGATAGCGAGGGAATCCATAATCGCAAAAAGTGTCGATAACCGCTTTAACAACTGTGTCAGACGTTTTATCCGTAAGGGCGTGTAATACGCAAAAACGTGTGCATACATCTACCATAACCAAGATGTAAAGGTTGCCATTATGACTTTTGTCGAATCCACTAGCAAGGTCGATAGCCTAATGGTCACCAGGAAGAAATGCATGTATAGGACGTAAAGGTTGATAGCCTTGTTTTGCAATGTTGTTTTGTTGACACTGTGTGCAAGCGTGTACAATCTCTTGTGCTTGTCGATGCATGTTGTTCCATTTGAGTCCATCTTGCTGTAATTGTGCGACCATAGCCTTTGCTCCAAAGTGTCCGAAGGCGTGTGCGTCTTTCAACATTTCCTTACATTGATGAGCATCCTTAAGCAGTTGTCTACGTTCGTTTTCAGGAGGTTCAAAATATAAGTCATCATCCTGTTCATCACTGCTGTCATTGTTGCCTTGGTTACCTGTAACGTGTATGGCGTTGTTTTGTGTGGATGTTTGTTTGTCGTGTGATACATTGCCCCCTGCCAGCTCTTTTTCAGTGGGAAAAAGGCGAGATAGTTGATCACGTAGGGTGTTGTCCAATCCAGGAATGTGCACGACATCGAATGAGTATTCGAGAATAGTATCCAGCCAATTGATCATCACGGCGTTAGCCACTTTTTGTGTGTGAATATAGACCAGCGCTTTGTGATCTGTACACAAGGTGAAATGATTGCCCCATAAGTATTGATGGAATTTGTTGAGGGCGAAGATGATAGCAAGTAACTCACGTTTTGTGGTGGAATAGTTGCGTTCAGAAGGAGATAAAGATCGTGCCGTAAAAGCGATGTGATGTGTTGTGCCATCGATAATCTGATAAAGTACAGCTCCAATCCCTGTATTTGATGCATCGGTTGCCACTTGGAAGGGATGTTTGAGATTTGGATAGCTGAGAATAGGTGCGTGTAATAACACACGTTTGAGGTCGATAAAAGCTGCTTGCGCGCTGTCATTCCATAAGTCGTCTAAACGGTGCTCAAGTCGTAGCTTGTTGAGAGGTGCCATCCTCGAAGCTGCATTGGGAATTGATTCACGAAAGTAGTTGATAACACCAAGAAACCGTTGTACGTCTTTGCCAGTGCGAGGTACCGGCCACTCTTGAACATTTGCCCCCTTGCGAGGATCCAAACCAATTCCTTGTGCTGATACACAAAGTCCAAGCAAGTAGACTGATTCTTGAGCGAAATGACACTTGTTGGGGTTGAGGATTAAGTTGACGCTGGTGAGACGTTCAATAGCTTCAGCTACGTGTTGAGCGTGTTCCTCAAGTGTGTTGGAAAAGATGATGATGTCGTCGACAAATGTGAGTACATGTGGAAGATCATGGAAGATGATGTTCATGGTGCGTTGAAATGTTGATGAGATAGGCTTGAGTCCAAAGGGACAACCGCGAAACATGAGTTGTGGATGCCCGGGTACAGTGAATGCTGTTTTAGGGCGGTGTGGCTCATAAATCTCGAATCGATGAAAAGCTTGCTTTAGATCCAATGTTGTAAAAACTGTAGCTCCATTAAGCTGTCGGAAGATGTCTTTGATGAGAGGAAGTGGATGACGATCCGGGCTGACAAGTAGTTTGTTGATATGCCGTGGGTCTAAGCATGGACGCTTGTCTGTGTAGTTGCCAAATAGATCTTTCTTAGGTGCTAACGTGAGAGGACTATTCCACATAGTGTGAGGTGGTGCTTCTTCAACAATACCATCACTCAACCACTGTTGTACCTGTTCTTTGATCGTGTCTTGGTATACGATGGGTAGCGTGTGTGATCGAGTGGAATAAAATGGAATGAGATTTCAAAAGACGAGACAATGATAAGTCAAGTGAGACTGAAGATACCCTTTATTCAATGAAGACGTCCACTCTTTTATACTAAATGATTGATCCTGCTATAACCTGATTCTCCCACGCCCTCACACCATGATTAGTAACGATGATGGTATTCTCGATATACCCATAATCTTACGTACGCGTCTGTGCCCATGTACCTCACAGCCATATAGGATAAGATTTATGCGTGAGAGAATGTAGGTGTGACAAACATGAGATGAGAAGGAGAATTAAATGACAGCTGTGGGAACCACTTTATGATGATTAAGCTGTGTCTACGACAGCGTGTATTGTCTTCGATGCGAGACTACGCCTTCTTCCGTGTCGAGGTGTATAACCGATTCAGGTACGGTGCAAAATGAACGTGGTGGAATCAGAGCATTGCGATCGACTGTTGGTTGAACAATGTCAAAGAAAGCGTTACGTTGTGAGGAAGAGCCTGCTGGGGACTCGTTTGGTGGGGGTACGTCATTTATCTTTTCACTGGTGTTGGGTGGTTGCTTTTCCCACGCTACGGCAAGATCTGTGATACCAATTCCAAGCTTGGGCATAAGGTCAAGGCCAATGGTTACCGGTGCTTCCCCTGATAATTCCATAACTAAGAAATCGTGTATACGTTGTTTGCCATCATATTGTAAATGAACATTTTGTGCTAAACCATGCAATACGGCTTGTGAGCCATTTTGTGCGAGAAATACAGTTGTATATTTGATAACATCTTTATTTAATACTGCTTTGATTTGATGAGCTAATGTTGGGGTGATGAAGGAGGTGGTGGCTCCCGTATCCACTAAGGCCATGACTTGTTCAGTCTGTATGGTGATAGGTACAAATAATGATTGAGCAGTGTTAGTAAATGCTCCTTTAGCAGTGTGTCAGGTGTGTGATTTACCGGAAATATCCATTTTCTCAAGGTTAATGGGCAAAAGATGGTCGATGATAGCTTGATCGCGCGAGGATGTCGTGTTGACATGTGTGCTACGGTTGTCGACAACTTTCTTTTGTTGATGATATTCTGGGCATGTATGTCCACGATAATAAGAGACCTTCTTGCAATAGTGACAAAGCTTTGGTGTTGTGGCCTTGTGCGAAGGCGCATGTTGAGAAACATCTGAACGACTTTTGTTGATGTGACGAAGGACTTGACATTCACTTGCAGAGTGGCTGCCCTTGGGATGCACAGGGCAATTGCCATAGTGTAGTTTTTTGTATGTGCCTTCTTGAGTACCCATGTGTTGACGCTTACGTCTGATAGGTGTCCATTGCTCGTGATCGTACTCCATGTATTCACCTATAGAGCCAATAGCCAATTGGGCTACTTCATTGATGGATGCAGGCAGGTCCAACTCAAACTTGGTAGCCAAGATCGGCCAAATAGTCTCCCATACAGGCCTCAACAAGGAATTGACGTAGTTAAACGTGGTTTGGGGACTAGGCTCACAGTTGGCCTCAAAAGCCAATTCTTGCCATTCTTCAGTGTGAAGCTTGAGTGATTGACCTGGTCGCTGAAATTTTCTTGACAACTCATATTGCTTGTGTTAGGTATACAAGGGGTTCCCGTACATCTTCTGGATCTCCTTTTTTGCTTGATCCCATGTGAAGTGGTTACCAGCAAGGCGTTTGGCGGCCCATTGATGTTGTTGCGAATCAAGAGTAGTCCATATCAAGCGTTCCCAATGGCGGTTCAAGTTGAGCGGGCGACTTCTCAATTGGGCTTCGAAGCTGGTAAAAAATGCTTGTACTGATTCATGCACGACCTTGTTCGCGTCTCTCATGGGACCACCTTTTATCTGTAGCATCGGCATGTTTGAAGGCACGATTTGGTCTTCCTTGTTGCTACTTGTGTTGGCGTAAACGTTGGCCAAGGTACGCTGATAGATTGCTCTTGCTTCTTGTGCTTGAAAGTGCTGATGCATGGCTTCCTCGTGTTCAGTTCTCGATTTGCCTTGTGTTTGCAAAAGGTTCCTGGCCGTGTGTTCAACACGCTCATTCAATTGAACAAGAACGGAATCAACTTGTGGGTGTCTTGTTGTTGCTTGTGTGTTTGAATTTGAAACAGGAGTTTGTGTTTGCGTGGCACCAGAACCTTCATCAGCTTGCTGAGTCTCTTGTACATTGTTTTGAGGCGTGTCTTGAGATGCCTCACCCATGTCATGATCCTCTTGACGTTGTTCCTCCTATCTTTGATTCACAGGTGCTGGATCATCAGGAGGTTGGCTTCTTCTTGCGGATGATGATCTTGTAGTGCGATTGGTCATGGTAAGGTAGGTGATTGAAAGAATAAACAAAGGTTTTCAAAGAGAAAAAATGAGGTAAACAAAGATGAAAATAGTAATAAAGCAAAGGAACAAAAATAGGAAGTCTCTTTGAGATTGATGTTTATTCTGAAGACGATGCTCCAGTGCTTTTATATCTTAATTCTAATATCGTGGGTGTAGTATGCTGGTAGAGAAGGATGAAGAGATGATGAGTGTGGTGATGCATGTAAATGTGGTCGTATTGGATCAAGCGTACGTATGGTGGAAAGTGGGTAAGATGTAAAGATCCGCATGTGCTTGCATTGTTATGATGGATAATGTTTAACCGATAATCTCAATGTCACTTGATATACGTGTACACCACATGATCAACTCAGATATAGAGCCTAACCATCGTGAAATTTGGCATTTTTATCGCCATCGTATGAAAGCACCCGAGGTTGTTACACCAAACTTAGCTCCCAACCGTTGGAGATGCTCTTATCATGCTGAGTATCAGTTTCCCACTGTGTATCATCTAATCATTTTATTTAGCACGTTGTTGATGATTGGCGAATTGATCAACTTACCGGTGAACTCCGAATCATCATGGTCAAGGTCATCGCGTTCACATTTGACCTCCGTATACATGAATTCTTCCTCTATACTCTCAGAGGAACCGATCTTTTCAAAGGATACCTCCTTCAATGCCTTCACCAACCCTCCTCAAAGATCACCTGCATGCTTACGACGAAAAATAAATTCGGCCAGGCGATACTTCATTGTTGGGGCAGTTCGGTGGCGAGCGCGAATCATGGACTTGATGTCATTCCAGGTGCCTAATCATAAGGTGGTCAATATGTGTGTAATAAATAGATGGAACTAAAAGGAACGATACCTTCAATTGTGTTGGTATGAATACCTGATGCGGTCTTAAACTCCTTAGCATGGTTCACAATCTGATGATGGTAACTGAGATATTTGGATATGAAAACAAGATAAAGTACTTTGAGAATCAATATATCTTATTTTCAACTGCTGTTGCCAGCTACAACTACAACATGACTTATACACGTTTCTATGATACTTGTGTGATGATGCTATATGGAAATAGGATGTACATATGAGGATGTTGGGGATATACGAAATGATAGATAGAGTTGATGGGGCTCGTTGTGTGATGAACCTTGAGTGTATGTGTGTGAATGTTACATGTGGTGTTCTCTTGTGGGATAAGTGTGGTCGTTGTGATACCATGGGTTGTCATCTTGTACTTGGTGATGGATCTTACATGTATTGGTACTTGGAATACGACAGTAACGTTCACCGGGAATTCGTGACCACCCGTTGTACCCCTTCCAGCGATCTGTACGAATGTCACTGCCTTCCTTGATGTCGAGGTATCTTTTGACATGATCCCAAGCTCACATGCTTCTTGGGCGACTTTGTGGTAGACCTCTTACTTGATCGGTTGCTTGACTCACATACAATGAAACAAAGTCATTGTCTTAAACAATCACGCATTAATACCCTCGGTGCCTCGGCACAATAATAATAAAACATGTCTCATGTCTCATCCAAAAGTATATAAGACCATTAGATAGCTTTCTTGAATAAACGTCATTCTCACAAGATCCCTTTTATTGTTATCTGTGTTTGATTTAACTTCTTCTTTTCCCCAAAGATCACATTTTTTTCTTGTGAATTCTGACAACAAACCATGTCCAACCAAGACCAAACCCAAAACAATCATCAAGAAGACGTACCTATGTCTGAAGGATCCATTCCACCATCGGCTGCTGGCTCAGCTTTTACACCAGATATGGAAGATGCTCGTCAAGCGGATATCTCGGGTCAATTGGGTGTTGATGCTACTCCGCAACAAGTCATGCAAGCATTGGCCAACATGATCCAAGCTATGGATATCACCATCACTGATCTTGCCACTGGTGATAACCAACATCTGTTTCAAGAAATCACTCGTCAGCGTGATGAGTATGCTCAGCGACTTGCTGTATTGCAACGTATCAATGCTCAAGAAACAGCACAACAAGTGTAGCATTGCAGGTCCCATATCAATCGTAGATAGATAAGGATAGCAAGCTACTAAATGGGATACATGAAGGTCGTCTTACTTACAGTCAAGAGAGATTCGGTGGAAAAAGACTGTCGTTGTCGGGTCGTCGACAACACTTGTATTTATACACATACATCTAAACTACGCTAAAGCTATATCGTATCTAAGACATGAGCTCGTCTATAATCGTAATGTCGTAATCTCAGTGAAACTAGCGTATCTTGTAGTTGTGAATGCTACATTTACAGCATCAAGGTCGGGCTCATTGTTTGTATCAGCAGCATCATTTGCAATGTTTGCATCAGCTTGCTCGATAGGAGAAGGAATCGGAGGTGATGATGATGATGGTTCGGTAACAACAACAGGTGTGGATGGATTATGATTTGGTGAGTCGTTGTTGCGGGATGATCAGGCGGATGAAATTGGAAGCCCTGTATATGATGCGCTATGCTCATGCTTGAGTTTAAGATTGTCGTAGCGTCGTCGAAGGAGGTACATATGTTTGCAAGCGTGTTTGGTTTGTTGCAGCAAGAAACTAAGGCATGAGCATGATTGAATTTTGTTGCCAACGGTTACAAGCTGTAGGATAGGCTATGGGTAGCATCATCATTAATAAAATATGAATAAATACACTCACGTCGTATTTGATGGCATTGTTATTGAACGATGCTACTTGGTATTTGCCATCTTCAACAAACGTAATCTTTAGCATCATCATTTCTTCATCCATCCTCTGCGCCTCTCGTACTTGTATGACGATTTCACGGTCTTGGTTAGTTATACGACCGAGCTTGTATCCACGACGTTGGACTTCATGCTTCAAATCCGCTTCGATGTCATGCGCGATCAAATGTAACACGTGGTCAAGGCGATGAACCCGGTAGCGTTTAAGGTACACGGTTTTCAATTGGTTGTGCCAAGACTCAACGTAATTGTTGGTCGCCATGTTGTCGTACATCACAGGCTGATGACAAGCCGTCCAATTCACATAGTTGCTATCATCGATCCAATTGCTTATGAAATATGCGAAGAACTCTTTTTGGCGATTCTTCCACTTGCTCTTGAACTGCTTCCAGTGTCGTTGGAAAGTTTCCTGGTCACGCTCATACATCATTATCTTGAGATCGCCACGCAAAACAACCAAATCATCCTTCCTCTTTTTCGCCTTGCCAGATGCCTTGGCGTGATACTGCTTGATCCATGCACGAAAAACATGCCACGTACAATATTGGATGCTGGCATCATGATCCCAAACAGTTTCAATTGCCTTTTTCTCCACAAGGCTGCGGTCTATTGTTACCTTTTTTGGCTTAATGCCCATGGCCTTCAAGTCAGCAAACCATTTCACCAAAGGTACATGCGTCTGATCCGTTGTAAAAAAGTAGCTGATAGGCACACCACGATCAGCTTCTGGATGCCGTATCACAATTGTGTACAACAAGCCATTTAGATATCCTGTTGCATGGTATGTGGCATCAATGGACAAAAACATGCCGTACTGGAAAAGATGTTTCTGCCATGGTGATGAGACGGCAAAAGAAAAAGACTTGTTCTCAAGTCGTGCATATCGCCAAACAGAAAAGGATTGCTGCTCAAGTTCCGTAAGCCAAATGTTGACAGACGTAAGATCATCAGCATGCTTTTGATAGCGGTTGACGCGCCATTTGTGGATAACGTTGTATACATCAACAGTGCCAATGTTCTTGGCATGTTCGGTAAGTGGTAGAGAGCCCTCCTTTTTCTGCAAATGCAATCGGATTTGACGTACATCCTCCATCTTGCCTCCATCCAGGAGATCTCGGATTTCTTGTGCCACATGTTTGGATAACGACATCATCCGTACTTCTTCAATCGATCCAGGCTCACAGCCATGCGAATGCTCTTTTACGAATACCGTGAACTTGACGTCTTCCTCAGGATGAAAATAGATTTTCAGCCGCCCTTCACAAGAAACCTTCTTGCTCTCCTTTTGTACAGAACGAGGCTGCTCAGAATCACCACCCTCGTCACGGTCATTGCGTTCTTGCTTGACACCAGAACGGTGGCAACGGAATAGCATGTTCCATTTCCATGATGCTGTACGACGGCGCTTAGGAGCAGGCGGGGTGACATACACAATGTCAGCCATCATGCCGCAAACCAATCTTTACATGTACTACCTGAATTATCATCATCCTTCCCATCACCTTCTTTCTCAACAAAGTTGTATTTGCGTACATAGATCCATTCTTCCTTGGTCTCATAACGCATGTTCTTGACTTCTCTCTTTGCCTCCTCCATCGTAGTGGCATTCGTGACATCGAAGTACGGATCGGCAACATTCGGATCGTCGTCAAGGCGATGGTCAATGGAGAGTCATTCATGTTTTTCAGGTTGAGCATTCGAGTCGTTGTCAGACATTTTAAAGGACAAGTACAACGTACAAGACCTCGCACACCACGACTCAATAAAAACCTTTTTCGTGTTACAACACATCTTCTATAATATCTCATATCTTTATTGTACCATCATTTCCTATATCCCACTATGTATTGCATATTCCAAGTTACCCTTTACCCGTTGCACTAATACTACAACTACACTGAATAACGACAATGTGTGTACTGCAACCAGTATCATCCTATATCCCTTGACTGTAATAAACCTGCACCAGCAAAATCATCATGGGTAGATAATAAAGGTGTATGATGGTACGAGCCGTTGTCGACGTTTTTGCTGCTGTCACTATTTTTCCTTGTATTGTCCATGTTGGCTCTGCTTGCTCCTTTTGCCATTCGCTCCATTGGTTCGGCTGCTGGTTGTAGATGGCGTGTCAAGATCGAGGCCAAGATCCTTCCAAGTTGACAATGGCGTAACATTACGAGAACGGGTCTTTTTAGTTGAAAGCGTGTTTATTGCTGTATGAGTAGACAAATATACAACTGCTGGAATAAAGCTGTTTACGATCGCAACTTGGTAATCCGTACATCTTGAATCTGAAAGGTTGGAAGGTAAAAGGAGAGGGACACTTACGCTGGGGGCTTTGCTATTTGCACCATGTCAATACACCATGTCAATTTTAAATCCAGACGGCGGCACCATGTCCCCCTCATTCAGTTGGCGTTTTTTGTCTGTGCACCATGCAAGCGTTTATTTGTTTAGAGTCATTCACTAGCTAATACGATGATAGAATTGCATACAACCTCTCAATAGACTTCTCTCAATAAACATACTTTCGCCATTAGCGCATTCACCCCGAGATTGTTGCCGATTTGACATAGATGGGACATTCCGTTTACATAGATCTCGTGTGCAGCAACGAACGCTGACTACTTTTGTTGGATACGCGAAGCTTGCAATAAAACTTTGTTCCTTGAACACAAACCAATTGACCCACTCACTTCGATTGTCCCCATTGTCCCTTTAACAACTTTGCGATTCCATTTCATAATGCCCAGCAACGACATGTCCGCTCAACATATTCCTGAAGAGCTTAAAAAAGAATGGTGTGGTAGCGAGGCCGCTTTTGGTGACATTGAAAAATGGGCCAAAGCAAATGGGATATCGGTGCATGTTGAAAGAAGCTCCCAAAAGGGGATGAACAAGTACATGTTTATTGTATGCAAGCATTATCGTTCCCCTCGCAACAACAAGGAGCGTGACGTGGCTGGGACAATGACTTATCATGCCGACGCTCAGGGCAACATCACTGCCACTAGCCGCGAGATCAAGCAACGAGAAAAGCTGTCAGAGCGTTGCGAATGCCCATTTCGATTGTACGTGAGACCGAAGACCCACGACAGCATCATGTGGCGTATCACTACCATGACCGAGAATGAGCATAATCATCCTATCAAGAAGGATATTGCATCTTATCCTATGCATCGTCGTCTTCGTGGTGATAATTTGAAAAGGGTTATCGATATGATCAGACATGGTACCAGAAATGCTACTATTGCCAGTGTCATGACCGAGAATGGGCAGCCTTTTATAGCAAAGCATATCGCCAATATACGCCAAAAACTTTTCAACAACGACCCTGATCGTGCCATGTTCAATTTGATTACGTCGCTTGAAGATCATGGATATGAAGTTCGATATGATGCAGAACGTGAAGGTGATAAAGCATACCTAAAGTCGATATTCTTTGCCTATACGAATGCTATCCAATTGGCACGATCCTTCCCAGAAGTTGTCTCCATGGATGCTACGTATCGTACAAACAGGATGAAAATGCCATTTATCAATGTGGTTGGTATTGGTAATGTCGGCTATCCAGCTTTGAAATCATTTGCAATTGCAGGTCGATGGCTTTTAAATGAAGACAATGACAGCCACATGTGGTTTGCCAACACATTGAAGACTGTTGTTTATCCAAGTGGCCAAGAGTCAACACCAGGAGTCATTGTGACCGACAGTGAAGGCGCATTGATCAATGCACTTGACAATGCCTTCCCACAAGCAGCAAAGATGCTACGCCAGGTACATTTAGAGCATCTCCAATGGTGGAGCTAAGTGCCAAATTGACTCCGATTTTACACGGTCTGATCCCCAATGGTGGAGTCAAGAGCAGAGTCAATTTACACGGCGAGTCAAAATTTCTGCTAAACCGTGTAAAATAGACGGCGCCGACTAAACCGTGTAAATACCGCGTCACATCTTTTATGCTATCTCCTTTAACCATATCAACACTTTCTAAGCATTACGTTATCTTCTTTAACCATAATAATAAATGGTTATAATTCAATATATATATATGCATTGTGTCTGTGAAGTGGACCTTGACTCTTAAACTTCTCTTTTATTATGTCTGGCAGCAACCCTGAATCTACTACTTACCCTTTCGCATCTCACCCTGAACCTACCCTTTCTCGATCATCGTCTTTGATGTCAATGGATAGCCCTTCACCTGCTGAAAATGATCCATCATCTTCTGCCTCATCAAGATCAAGATTTAGAGGAAGAGGTCAGACCAGGTCACTTAACGAGGAAGTCTCTTTATGTCAAGCCTGGGTCCATATTTCCGAAAATCCTGCCATTGGTACCGGCCAAAACAGAACTGGCTTTTGGAAGTCTGTTCATGACCATTGGCGCTCGATTGTTGATAATCGTAGTCCTGTACGTTCGATTGAATCATTGGAAGCACGGTGGAAAGTTATCCAGTACGAAGTCTCAAAGTTTATCGGCTTCGTTGAGGCGGCTAAAGGTCGCAGTGGATGCAATGGGGCTGATGAGGTATTACAAACAATGCTGATCCAATGATGATACTTATTATTCGCAATTATAGATCAATGCTGCCCGTCAACTATTCCGTGAGAGCACAGCAGCAGCTGGAAAACCAGGAAAGGAGTTTCAGTTCATGCATTGCTATGAGTATCTCAAAGAATGCCAGAAGTTCAGCACTCGATATATACAAAAAACGCAGCCAGCAGTTGTCGAGTCGGTCGCAGATGAAGTGAGGCCAATGGGAAACAAGAAGGCAAAGGCCAAGCAAGCTGAAGAGCATGCCAACAAAAGAAAGGCCGACGAGTTGCTCGAAGTGCAACAGGAACTTTCAAAAATTGCACGCCAAAAGCTTGAAGTCGCCCAAGAAGCATGCGAGCTTGAGATTATGTCAAAAGATACCTCGACCATGAATCCTATCGCCAAGCAGTATTTTATGATGCGCCAACAGCAAATCTTGGACGTATATATGAAGAAGCAAATACAGTCTCAGTCCGTATCGAATGGTGATGGTGATGCTGGGTTCGATACACAATAGTCGAAGAGCTAGATAGTAGCCATAATGTGTGATAAAGTGATTTAAAAAAACAATGTAACTCAATCGTTTAAACGTTGTTATTGCCATAGCATTGCCAAAGATGCTCGATTAGATCATGTCTCAGCTGTAAATGGGCACTTCGATCCTTGATTTCTTCCCACCGTCTACAGTGACCCACAAAATTGTTCAAATGTTTTGTACTTTTGCATAAATCGTTTCCTGGCGCATTGCGATGCATTTAGAACATAGTGATGTTATACATCATTCGATAGCGTATCTAATTGGGCACACCATGCAATTCACGTGATGTGTGCAACATTGAAATTCATGCAGCTAGCGGGGAATCAATAGAGTCGATACACTTGAACAATTTTGAGGGGAACTAGAACATGTTTTATTAATACTTAGTATAGCCTCCTCTTGCTTTATAACAGGCTTCTATACGTCGTGGCATGCTTTCTATGAGTCTCTCACAGTATTCCTTCGTCATACACTTGTTCCAGGTATAGGAAACCCTTTCCCAGAACTCGGTCATGGACTTAGCAGGCTCATCATAGAGAAGCAACTTGCGTTTGAGCTCTGCCCACATATGTTCGATAGGATTGAGGTCTGGAGAGTACGATGGCCATGGTAGGACCTCAACACCATTATCCTGGAACCATTGGGTGGCTTTCCGGGACTTGTGCTTAGGATCATTATCATGCTGAAAGATGATGTCATTCACTTCAAGGCCGTAATATTCCAATGATTGCTTGAATTCATCATCCAAAATGCTGCAATAGAGGTCGGCATTCATGGTTCCTTGAATTTTGGTGATAAACCCGGGCCCTGACCAACAAAAACAGCCCCAGATCATGATGCTTCCGCCACCATGCTTATATGTATGGATAACATTGCGTTCACGTAATTTGCCATCAGGATCAATCCAAGTCCAATGAAGGCCATCACTTCCCAAACGGTTCACTTTTGTCTCGTCGCTGAAAACAACACGTTTCCAGTCCTCTACAGTCCAAGAACGATATGCTTGCGCGAACCGGAATCGTGCATTGCGACGCGATCGGGTCAATGGCAACACATTGGGCTTCTTAATTGCGGTGTAATTGAGACGCTTCATTTCACGACGAATCGTTTCAGCACTTGGGGTCACCTTGTTGGGGTAGGTAGCTCGGAGCTGACGGCTTGCGTCTTCAACACTCTTGTATTCGCCAGTTACGAGTTTCCGAATGACAACACGAATGTCATTGCTTGACATTATGCGCTTTCGACCAGCTCCATTAGGTTCAATGTCGACATTCAGGTCCTTTCGAATAGCTCGAATAGCTCCAAGGGAGACACCAGTGAGTGTAGAGATTTCGCGGTATGGTGTACCTTGTTGTAGAAGATGTTTCACATCCTCTTTCTTCTGGTTACTGATTGGACGCATAATAAAAGTTACTTATAAGTGAAGTCGAAGGGAAAAGGGCCTAGGCCATGCTCAAGGCAGTAAAAACTTTTATTAGTGGCTTATCAATAACATTATAAAGAATAAAGGCTCCACATGTTGTAGATGTTCATTTATGTAATATTGGTGAAGTACCCTCAAAATTGTTCAAGTGTATCGACGCTATTGATTCCCCGCTAGCTGCATGAATTTCAATGTTCCACACATCACGTGAATTGCATTATGTGCCCAATTAGATACGCTATCGAATGATGTATAATATCACTATGTTCTATATGCATGGCAATGCGCCAGGAAACGATTTATGCAAAAGTACAAAATATTTGAACAATTTTGTGGGTCACTGTACTATACTCTCCAAGGGTAACCGGATTTCTATCGATCGAAAGCAGTGGTACATGTTCTTCTTCCAGATCTTCAACAGGTTCAGCACATTCATCTTCAATAATCATGTTATGGAGGATGATGCATCCTCGCATAACATTGATCACGTCTCGATGCTTTGAAAGCCGTGCTGGATTGCGAACGATGAGAAATTGTTTTTGGAGCACTCCAAAAGCACGCTCCACATCCTTGCGAGCACCTTCTTGCATCTTGTTGTAGTGCTATGTACATAAGTTTCCAATCATTGATCAGGCTGATAGTATAGATAAACGTATGCCACGTAGACTTACCTCTTGCTTTCTACCAGCTGGACTACTAAAACTTTTCATCATGGTGGCCCAATCAGGATAAATTCCATCAGCAAGATAGTAGCCCATATGGTATTCGTGGCCATTGATGGTATACGTTGCCGAAGTGCTTTGCCTAATGCAATATTGTTAAAAGATCGGGTATTAGAAGCATTAAATGATTGATGGTTTTCACCTGAAGCAATGTTGTTGAAGAGATTTGATCTATGAAGGATGTTGAGATCGTTCAAAGATCCTGGGTGGCCAATACTGGCATGCCAGATCCACAAGTCATAAGAAGCAACAGCTTCTAGAACTGTGCTTGCATGCTTTGAGCGACCTGTGTAAGCACCATGCCAAGCAACAGGGCAATTGTCCCATTGCCAATGCATACAGTCAATGGAGCCGAGCATTCCAGGAAATCCCCTTGCTGCATTTTCTGAGAGCAACCGTTGGACGTCATGTTGGTTGGGTTGTCGCAAGTATTTGTCACCGAAGATGGTATTTAAGTTTTCACAAAACTTGATCAATGACTCCAAAGCGGTGCTCTCCGCCACTCGAAGATACTCATCAGCAGTATCTGCACCAATACCGTATGCCAATTGACGCATGACAGCAGTAGCCCTCACCAAAGGGGACAAACCAGGCTTCATAGCAGCATCATAGCGCTGAGTGAAAAGTGTATCGACCTTTTTCATCTCTTCGACTATGTATAAGAATAACCGCTTGGACATTCTGAAGCGTCTACGAAAGTGCTGTTCGGTGTAAACAGGCCTGGGAGCAAAGTAATCTCGCACTAAGCACTCATGTGCAAACTGATGGTTCCGGTAGATATACCTTCTACCAGGATGTGATCCACCACGTACTGGAATCGTTTCAGAGTCGAGCAATTCATTGATATGGCGAATATGTTCAAGGCGTTCGAGTTCCTCATCATCTTCATAGAGCAATTCAAGTATACGACGAGTAAACATAATAAGAAAGAGGAAGAGTGAAAAGAGTTGGCGTGTTGTACAAGGTTTGATTTATTTGATCAACTCAGATATAGAGGCTAACCATTGTGAAATTTGGCATTTTTATGGCCATCCTATGATAGGCACCGGAGGTTGTTACACCAAACTTAACTCCCAACCATTGGAGATGCTCTTACGCCGCAACTTCAAGCAAAATCTGAGCAAGCTCTTTACACCAACCTCTCAGTATGATGAGTTTGAAAAGCAGCTTAATTTCTTGATGGCAACCAAGCTTCGTGAAGCCCCTGGGTCGGACCGTTACCTAGTCCCCGATGTGAAGGCTGAAGAAGCAGCTATGAAGAAGATATGGGAAGCAGTGGATTTGATAAAGGAGGAGAAAGGGAAAGCAATTGCCACAGATTACATCAACAAGTAGGTTTTTTTTATCCTTTGTATCTTGTGGTTAGGTTACTGATTCCATTTTTCTTTACGATTATCCAGGAAGCTTGCTTTCAAGGAGAAAGGGTTGGACGATACGTCGCTGCACATCCACATCTAGGAACAACTAGCACCAATCGTACCGAAGGAGCTCATGCTGATCTGAAGAGGAATCTTAACGCTGCCAGCAATCTATTTGCCGCATATAAATCCATTGACCTATACTATAGACAAAAGATATGTTATGAGTCTGCACCTTACAATGATATGCTAATGAATTATTTCACATGTTGTAGGATAAATCATGGAACCAGCAATATGACAAGGAGACCCATGCCCATGATGGTCGTATGCCACAAGCCAAACGAGCACGTCTCGCAGCTTTGCGCAATAAGATTTCTTTATTTGCTTACAATGCCATCCGAGACGAGCTCGATTATTTGAATCCCTTGAACACTCTTTATTGTCGTTGCCCTATCCGCATTCATTTCAACCTTCCTTGTTGCCACCGCATCCCTCCGAGTGGTGAGATCCCTTTGTCCTTAGTGCCTCGACGTTGGCATCTTTTCCCAGAAGAGACTGCAACTGATTTAGGTGAGCTCGATAGTAACTGTTTTCATCGTCCATACTTATGTGCATTATCCTATATTCCTAGAAATCATTGGCAATGATTATGAATCGCAACACAACGCCAGCGATATCATAGCAATCACCCATCCACCTGTAGTCCCAACCATATTGGATCAAATCAGTGCCGAGTTGTCAAGAATCGAACATGTTAGTTACGAGCATAGCACTGGTCAACATCACCACCATATCCATCAACAACTTAAACCAATTCTTGAACAATTGAAGAATGTCAATGATGATGGATGTGTCGACCTTGAACATCTATTGCAACCAAAAAGCAAACCCAATGCCAAAGGCAACACCACCCGCTCTACAAAGCGTGGGCGAATCGGCTTAGAGATTCATCGAGATCTTGCTAAAAAGAAAGCCAAGGCACTCGCCGGGGTACAAGGAAGTCAAATGCGGTACGTGTGAATAACAATCATTTATTGATAGGATCACTAACATGATACGCATTATAGGCAAGAAAAGAAACCTGAAAGCCAACCTGAACCTACATCCGATCCTTTACCCAAAAGCCAACCAAAGCTGCGAATCATACCCAACTTGCAAATGGTGATGAGTAACATCCCTAAGAAGGCTGTTGAATCAGTGTACAATCCTGCTGGTGATGGAAATTGTGGTTTTCGTGCTCTCGCATGGGCTATCTATGGAAACGAGCATTTGTATGAAGATGTCAAAACCAGGATGGCCATCCAGTTTCTAAGCAACAAGCATACCATGTACAAGAAGGATGATGCACCAAAAATCGAAGCTGTTCTTGCAAAGGGTTCCGGGAAATGGTTCATGGCTCCAGAATGTGTCCAGATTGCTGCTGATACCTTTCAACGACCAATCGCCTTCTACGGACCACTCACATATTTATACATACCATCACGTATCCCGCCTGCCGAGGCAGCATCTACTCATCCCATCATCTTGCAGTTGAAAAATGCGCATTTCATACTCATTACTATTCCAGAGGATGTTGCTTTCCAATGGCCCGAGATCAGCCCAACACACCCTGGCTTCTCAAAAAGAGGTTCTACCATAATGCAAGATCCATGGTATGAGACTTTCTTCCTATCGTTTGAATTCGCACAATCACGTTACCAAGCAATTCCAGAGCCAAACGAGGATGAGAAGATTGTGATCTCGGATAGCGACTCATCTGATGCTGAAAGTGTCCTTGACCTCACGTGCTAGCAACATAGACATTGTATAATTACGATATAGTTATCACATCCACTTCTCAAATATATAGTTACCATGGTTTATCCATCATCTTAAAAGGCTCCTCACCATAGCGACCACGTGAAAACCAGACACTATTTGAGCTTGTTCTTGGGTATATGGTGGGAGAGCTAATCTCTAGGGTCTTGAGCGAATGGAACTTAGATTGGTGCACCAATGCAATGGCGACTTTTCCCAATGCTGATTGTACGAGAGTCTGTATAAGAGAAAGTGCATGTGGTTGCATCGTTGGAGGTGGTTCATACCTTTGGGCTGAGAAAACGCCAACTGAATGAGGGGGACATGGTGCCGCCGTCTGGATTTAAAATTGACATGGTGTATTGACATGGTGCAAATAGCAAAGCCCTACGCTGCTGGAGTTGTTGGCTGGCGCTGTCTAAGTCAACTGCCTACAATTTTTTCAACTCCAGCTGGGGGGAGCCAACTTTTTGTAGGTGACATAAGTATATCGAGTTTCGATATGCGTGTGGGTTTTCTTTTGCGAACTCCGTTCTTGTCCACGTAAAAACGCTTATCATCAGTCTTCTCTTCCTGAAAGGGGCCATATACATGTATGAGTTTTAACAATCGCAATCATTGCAATAACCCTCGTTGAATACCTTATCATTATCCGATGCGTTATCTTTCATGGTACTATTGCTTTCTGAAGTATCGGGATTTTCCGTTGTGGTGTCAATAACGCTTTCGTTGTCACCGTCATGGATGGCAATACTGGTATCAGTAAGCTAAACAAGGTAGTTGTTAATATCGGTAACATGTTTTAATTCGTATGTACCATTGTTCGCTATCTTCATCCCACTTACGTTTTCATCAAGGCTGTTGTTGTTTACTACATGGCGTGGCTGATAGGTGCCACCATGTATGCACTTGAAGTAGGCTTTAACAGTGCCTTTGCTCGGATCTAGGTTTCCGCCGCTATCAAGATAGACAACAAACCCATAGGCATTGGCGAATGTTTGCAGGTCGTTCTCGATCTCATCACGAGTACTGTCAGTAGTTTTTGCGACAATCTCCTCCAAAGTAAGGAAAGACATGTGGAAAAGTATTGAACAAAAAAAAAAGAGAGAGAGAGAGAGAATCCGTATGTGTTATTCATTCTCTTGGATGCTGGTGGTACGTTGCTACTCAGGTGTACGGGTGTAACCGGTTGAATGCTATCTCAGCAATAATGGTTGAAGGATTATGCTCGAATCAATGACCCAGAGTGAAGATGACAGATCTCGGTAGTCAATGATAAGATTGAGGCATCCAATGAAATATACAAGCATTATGATGATTAGACCTAAAATATATGTATTCATCCGAAATATTCCTAAATGCATGTTAGCTTCAAAATCGAGGATTGACTAGTAAATTTGGTGAATTAGCTAGTCAATTTGGTGAATTAGCTAGTCAATCTGGTGAATTAGCTAGTCAATTTGGAGGACACCATTTAGACTAGGGATTTCGGTGTACATCGATACCAGCTAGTAAACTTCGAGGATTCCCTAGTAAATCTTGACGACACGAAATTAACTAGGATTTTTCAAGTCGTTATCTCTTGAACTCTGGCAGCTAAATTTTTAATACAACAACCATCCCAAACACTGTTCACTTCTATTGTTTTTAGTCTTACATACAACGCAACATGGTATCGCTTTACTTTTTTGCCTATGATGGTAGACACATATTGCGTTGTTAAAGTAAAGATATGAGAGGTGGATGTCTTTCAACGACCCCTTGTTAAGGCTACTTGGAAAAAACCCTCCGCATTATGCTGCCCCCACTTGAAAATCGACCGAGTCACCAAGCGCAAATCTCCAATAGCGTATTCTTCTTTCACCACCCTCTTTATTCTTCTTGTACAACTACTCCGTTCACGCCTTCCACCTCTTGTATACCTTCTTGTCACCATTCAGACTTCTCCATTAGCACCATTCACTCCATCTGGAACTCTCCATCTATAAGCACCGCGTGTCCTTGGCTGGTTTCTTGTCACCACACGTCCTTCTCAAACAACACTATTCACAGCACTCGATACAACCCACACGTCATACGCTTCTTCACCACTATTGCAATGCGCTTTACAACACTTGCTGGTCAACCTGATTCAGTCCATCTTGTTCGCCATCGTCAAACGCCTTGTCACCAGAACCCCACACGGTGTGCCAACTTGGGTTAAGACGATAAACCAAATCGAGGTCATCGAAGGTTTCTTTGCAAGGTTGGTATCATCATACTTTGAGAAGCATTTATTGGAGACGTTATTGGATTGGTAAGTGTTGGATGACAGGGAGTAGCTATGCACAAAGGTATAGTATTGGGGATATGATGTTACGTGGTGGTCCTGTTTTCTTTTCAACTCGTGTTTTTTTTATCATCTAGCGCTGACGACTGCTACCGGACGCTATGGCTATATACAATAACATGCATGGGATTGTCTCCAGCCAATGTAGGATACATGACAGAATTAGAATAGTGTATGAGAGAATAAAATAGGTTTTATTAAGGGCAATGGTAATCATGGTTACAGTAATTCAAGAGGAATGATACTTGGGTGTTTAATTTGAAGTATTCCTGAATGGTAGCTATTCATAGTTACCCTTAATAGTACGTGGGTCATAAAGTAGTCGTAGGAATGCATTACGGCACAAGTTGTGATGGATTTATTTTCCGTATAAGTGAAACGTTGCTGTACGTGCTATCTACGTGCTGCCCAAGACCTTGTCTCTCGCCGTGTAAGTGATCGTGTGATTGGACGAACCGCTGGCTTCTTTGTAACCTTCAAATTCTTGCGACGCGAAGTCCTTTTGATCTTTGGATCATTGTGGCTGCTCACATGTTGGTTACGGCAAGGTTCACCCAAATGAAAATGGCAATTCTTGGTGCATTTCGTATTATCGGCTCGCGGCATTGACAAGTCTCAGTCTTGCATCCCCATCGGCAATTGCATCCTTTACGTGCTTGTGGTGCCTGTGGAATGCATGTATATGCATTAATACAAACCTATCTATCTTTTACTCCTTAATCCTAATCCACCGCCATATAAATAGCCTGAATACAGACATGGTAATAAAGACAACTATCTTTAGGTCTCACTGTACTTTCTTTGTTTTATCCTTTCTACTTCTCAAACGCGTACACAACATTTTTTACAGTGAATTCCTTTGTCACCATGTCCAACAACGAACAACCCCAAGAACAACATCCAAATGAGACCAACACCAACAACAACCAACGCGAGCGGCGTCAACGACGACAACGTGGAAGACGCGTACAAGAAATTATGGAAAGACTTTCAATTCATGATGATATGGAAGTTGATAATAACAATGAGCAGCGTGACAATTCTGACCCACAAAGGGAGGAAGCTGCAACACCTGATCCGAGCAAACTTTTCAATTCCACCCAAGAAAGGGAGAATTTACAACCCATAAAACACACGAATGACTCTCCTCTCACTGCATCCCTGAACATTGCATAAATTAAAAATGCAAGCCGATCACAAGGACGCCCTTTTCAGGAAGCAGTCATCAATGACAAACCTCAGGAAGAACAAGCCAATGCTATGAGAGCCGCTGAAAACGCTCAAGAGCAAGTAGACAAGTATCGTCGTCTTTGCAACAAAAAGTATCCCCTACACCCACAATTCCAAATACAAGTCAGCACGATGGACCATTGCTTCAAATTCAGAACAAGATGACAAGCAAAAAGACTCGCATATCATTGCCGAACTACCAGCCTTACAAATTGTGGGCAATGAAAAAATGGAACCCATGCGCAAAAAATGCACCTGTCGACGGAGATGTTTTTAAGAGCATTTGTCAAAGGGCTACAGTCCTGCAGTTGAAACCGAAGACCAATGGCAAAGATTGATGCCCAAATGCCTGGATGATACTCAAGTCTTTGGATTTGGACGACGTCTTGAGAGAACCCCGACTACACATGGGCTGCCATCAGCAAGCATTTATTGACAAGTTTGACACACCTGAACAAAAATTGATTAGCATGGAGGTTGTGTTGCACATGGAGGCAAAAACCGGATGAAGACATTCGCACATACACCAAACGCTTTGTGCAACGCTCGATCGAAACCGGCGAGGACAAATACCATGTGCCCATGATAGTAGCACTCCTTTCATCATTGCAAAACAAGCATGTCATATACAGCCTTGTTTCAACCAAGTTTGGTTCCTCTTTCATCAAGCAGTCCTTGGAGACCATCGCACATTACATATCCGGATTACATGTTCAAGGCAATAATTCATTCATCAACAACAAGCGAACGCATGAGGGATCGAGCACCTATGAACGCTCACCCATGAAACGTTCACGTAACCAAGACAACCCAAATTGCTTCCATTGTGGTCGTCTACGAAGACAGCAATCATGCTCTGCAATGAATACTTGATCTATCATGGACGCAAACCCATAGCGGCTCATTTACCCAAGAGCCCGAACCAATGGTCAATCGCTCAGCAGCCATTGTCGATGACGATGTGGATGATGGTTTGCCTTGTAAGTCCTATAAAGAAACAAGATGAATGTGATGAAATGCTGATTCCAGTAACCTCAGAGGACAACGAATACACGCCCTTCTGGATGATGGTGCTACATTTTCAGCTATTAGTGATAAGTTTTGTCAAACGATTGAATAAAGATATACCTATTCATGGATACGGCGCGAATTGGCCTCACACGAGTCGAAGGTTAAACGCATCGGCATTACTGAACCACTCGACATTTGGTATAATGGTCGCAACATTCACAACGCTCTCGTTCGAAGTGATGGATCTTGCGCATAGCAAAAAGCCAGTATCGGCGAAGACCTCTTCGTACATTCGGCGCGGATTACACGGGCCTAGCCCATACACGGGATGATGCTTTAGAACAAAATGAGGAAGGCGAGTTTGATGATACACATACACCTCCAAATGTTCCCGCTTGTGGAGCACAAGAATATGCCACTTTTATGCAGGCGATACAACCAAGCTTAGACCGTAATGCAAAAATACCATCGAACACCTTTTGTCCCCTCTCTGAAGCCATCATCACCATACCTACCTCCTGAGACATGTGTTATCGTCGTCAATACACAATACCATATAACTTACAACCCGTAGTCTTTGAACAATGGGGAAGGCGAAGAGAGGTTTTCATACAAAAAAGGTCGAGTACAGCTCGCTAGACCCCCCATTGTTCAAAGACTCCTCCGCGAACCATTTCCCGCAAACCGCGAAAAGTCCATCCTGCGCGAAAATTAAATGATCCTCCACGAAAATTAAATGATCCTCCACGAAACCAATATCCGCGAGCGCTAAGCGCCATATGAATCTGGTACGAAATAAAAAACGCTACCCGCGAAGTTAATACCGTCACCCACTTGAAACCAAAAGTAGCCCGCCAAGCAAAATTCGCCACGAGACTCATATATGATTATGCACGAAAAAAACAGCGAAGGCTCGCGCCGCGAATCGTATCTCGCTGTTCTGTTCATCTTGGAAATCCTGTATCTATATTGAACTTGGCCGCCATGGCCTACCCGAGAACTGCTCGCAACCCGAGCCGCTGATGCTGATGATGTGAATGAAACAAATCAAACTTCCGGCGACAAGCAGCTTTACTAGTAGTTAGTATTTTATACGTGTAGCATAACGCGTTCTTAACGTTATGTATGTATAGGTCGAGCATTATGGATATTGTGTCCGATGGAGGGGCTGAAGAAGGCAACCATGCTAGCAATCAAGCTAGCAATCAAGCTAGTAATGAAGCTGATAGTAAGTTGGAAAGGTTAAGAAGCTGTACATAGTATTTATTTTCGGCTGATGATAGATGACCAGGCGATGCAAGAACGCCCAAAAAAGAAAAAGCGTGGTCCTTATACCAAAACAACGGACCAAGCGTTTGCTGCACCAACGTCAGCAATGTGATTGATCGTGGCTATCGCCGCCAGGCAGGCAGCTGACGCTGGCAATATCGAGGTCATCAGCGCTTCGCTCAGCTTTGAAGCGTTACCGCTTGAGAGGAACAGCAAAGCCTCTTAAGCGGGGTAGAAAGCCACGTGGTGCTTTCAATGATGAGTTGGTCTACTTCCTTTTTGGTTATGTGGATCAACATCCTTTTGCCGCCCGTGGAGGATGTTTTGGATGAAGTGGCTGCAGATCGAGTGGTGCATGAGTTTAAGCCATCAGACCACGTTGCACAACTGGCTGCGCGAAAATGCACGCCTCACTTTCCGGTGGATGCAAAGCTTTCCTCCTGAGCCATCAGCAGATGAGGGAAAACGTGCCCGTTGAAGAGTACAGTCATATCTCAGATATGCCTACGCTGATGTGCATGAAGGCTGTGTGTTCATCAGGGAGGCTGCGTAAGTGTAATTTATTGAATAGTAATAGATCAAGGTACTCATATCACTGCCATTGTAGTTTCGTGAGTGATGCCAACAGGAGCTATCCATTAAAGCCTCGTGAATCCCACAGAAGGCGTGCCATTGGGGAAAATCCCCACCCTGACACGTGCATTCTTGTGGCGATTTCGGCTGGTGGCCTTGTTGCTCACAAGATGAAGAGCATGGGTTCGGTTACCACGTCGACCGAATTCGCAGGCTTTGTGCAAATGGTGCTTAAGAGTATCCGTTCTGAAGCAACCATGTTCTATGGCTTCGACAGTGCACCTGCCGAGATAGCCAATGCTATCGAAGTCAGGTTGCAAGTCGTGGCCATGAACCGCAAAGCTTTCTTCCTTCGTCGTAGTTAAAGCGGGAATCCGGCTACATGCTTATTCCATGATGTTCTACAGACCATGAGTCGAAAGCGATTGGATAGGTCACCTTATTGAAGGTGTGGGCGTGCGTTTTGAAAGTGCTCTTAGCAGAGTTACTTGAGAAGCATGTGTTCATTATGCATCCGCCAATCATTCCCCGCTGACGAATAAATCCTCATCCGTCCCACTCCTTTCCTTTCTACGCTCTTTTTTGTATGCCCTGCCACTCCTTTTCTTTGTATGCTCTTTACTCTTTTTTTGCTTGTATGCCTTTTCTTTGTATGCCCTTATTTTTAATCATTTCATATACCACGTACTTTCACTGCTTGTATCAATATATATGCTTTCATGTCTTTATGTATCGAAACTATTCATCATTCACACCTTTAGCTGTGGCCGGGTATTCCTACTCATATGTAAGTTCGCCAACGCTGTGTACATGCATGTGCGATATGGTTTGGTTATCTGCGTATTGTATCGGCTTGACAACAACGATTGAAAAGAGAAAGGATGTCGCTGTCGATGCCCAACTACATTGTGTTGACAAACGTGATGCTGCTCCATGTAGTTTATCTCTAGCCAACGTTGCTGATGTCTTGGCGATTGACGTACACTGTTGTATGAAGCTGTGTAGGCTTTGGGTGGTGACATGTCATGCCGAATTAGCCTTGGAATCCGTCAGCCCTCGGCCCCGCTGTGAAAATCTTCAAGTTGCGCTTTTTCATGGACACCTCTTTGCTCGTACTCTCCTCATTGCTTCTCCAACAATCTGAACCACTCTACAATCTGCTGAGCACCTTCCAATTCGACGCATGTTGTGTTCGCCCCAAGTCATCGGGTCAATCGGTTCCACATTGTTGGCAGTAAACGCTGGATTGGCATGGTGCAGGTAACGTTATCACCTTTCACAGTAAGCCAAGCTTTTTTATAGACTCCAACAACACACCTCATGCTTCGATCCTTGGAGCCGATACGAGATACCATACAGCAGAGATAATGATTCACACGATATATAATGAGAATGAAGGTACGTTTCACTTTGACATACACGGATGATTATCAAGACACCCTTCAACAAATCAATTAAGGCACACGAGTACAACAAATACAACGACAAGGGAAAGGGTTATTGTCAGCTACTTTATCCATCCATCATTGGCGTTGACGTCGCGCATTGAGTGGGATACATGCATTATTGTTGTAGTATTCGATCCATTCTTGAAGTTGGCCATAAAGCTACTTGTTGATGTTATCATTTCCAACCTTCGTTTGAAAGAGACGCTGGAATTTGGTCAAGGCAGTGATACGGGAGATGATGATGGGGGTGGAGATGATATGGAGGTGAGCATGCTTGTGATCGACGTGTTGGAGCTGTTGGCGTGCGTTTATGGATGGTGAGAATCCTTGCGTGAAGCTGGCGATTGTGTACTATGTTAAAAGCTGAAAGATCGGTACATGAGCACACCCAGATACTAGGAATTGTGGATCCATTATGTGTTTATTCATTTGACCAAAAAAAGGAAACCGAGAAACCAATTACACGTTCCTAATGAAGATAATAGCATAGCTTTAGCTCTGCATCGTCAAACTCGCCCCTATTGCTTCCCTATCCTTACCTACTTGGATTCCTTTGCACATTTATCTTTCGGAAGCTTGCGATTATTTTCCTTTTCATCAATTATATCTGCTGGCTTTTGAAGGTGAGCTCACCACCAGCAGCACACACGCTTTCCAGTATAAATTTTGGTCAAGCGACCTGTAACGAACAACACCAGTTTCAATATCGGCGAATCACAGTTGTTGACGATGAAGTCCATAGCATGTTTCAGTAACACCTCTACATCGGTGTCCTCATCGAGATCGCCAGGAAAGGGCACGAACAAGGACAGCCACCAATTGATCAGGAGTAGCTTCACTATACAGAAACATTGTTAGGTTTTCAGGTGCAATAAATTACATAAAAGAGACCTTACACAATGGATTGTGGGATTGGGAGTGACATTTTTAAAGTCGGGCACCTATTACCCTGTATTTTATACTCTTGGTGGGTAATGTGAGCGGAAGTGATACTTCTCCGTATACGGATGCTCTTTCCTTCCAAGAGCGGCCATGTTTGTGGCATCACGCAATGCAGGGGATTGCGATCTTGGTCAAGTTTGTGGGTCCTGCAAGTTGTATAAACAAACACAGATGTGTGGGTGAATTGGGGCCATGAAATGTTGCACGCTACGATATTGTTGAAACACTCATCGCATGTGAGCTCTTTTGCTAAACTGCCACTGAATGCGTACACAAAGTTGACTTGTGGAAGGGGACACTGTTGGACTGTAGATTACGCTAACTATATAAAGAAAGGCGAAAATTAGAGAAATGTTTACCACAATCAAACATGTCCCAATCTCCAGCCATTCTTCCCGCAACCCTTGGGTGAGTTGATAGACGCGAGGACACTACATCCAACCCCGTTAAATCCCCCCACTTTTCAACTTAGAGAAATTCCTTTTCTTCCGCCAGCCTACTTTTTTTTTTACATCGCACCTTCCCATTGTGAAAGTTGGACCCTACCTACCGATCTACGACATGGACGTAATAGATCTATTCCAGATGAGTGCATTCGACTTTACACGGCTTCGATCTGAGCGATTGTGACGAATTATGAAACACATGGGGCGATCTCAACTTATGCTACCTATTATATAGCACGCCTCTTGGGCCTACCACACACACTTTCACAGCCTTGCCACCTTCGCCAAAGGTAGTATTATGATCAGTGGATATTTTTCAACAAGGGAACCCGTTATCGTCCAAAAGACGCGTGTTGTTGTCGACTTTTTTCGTTTACTTTATTCGTGGAGCCAATATACAGTATCGTTTCTACCTTAATAGGCTACCCTTATGTTTGACTATTGTTCAATACGGTATATATATTGAAACGCTTATATGTTGGCCTTGCAATTTGGGTTTGAGGATGGATTGGGGTGTAAGATGATATTAAGACGATGTTGGCTGTATATAAAGTGGACAGTGGCTATGTTGTCGTGAAGTTTTCTGCATTCGAATTGTTTACTCTTTGTGTTCTACAATGTCCCCTGAAGTCGTCAACCTCATTAGCGATTCCGAATCTGAGTCCATGTCGGTCAATTGGGACCAAGACAGTAATGGCGTGAATGAACAAGTCGAAGCTGAAGTTGAGGCAACAAAGGCAGACCTTGAAATTAAGCTCGAAATAAGGGGTATATAGAAATCGATGCCTCCAATATCAAGGACTACGGCACTACGGGCTATCGCTTGCAATGGAGAGGTGTGGAACTACGAGCAAAAGGCAGGCTCAGGTAAGTGTAGGACAACGTATATGAAACACCCTAGTAGATGCATAATGTATGTAATGCTGCATTAGCTGGTGAAACCGATCGTGATGACCACTCTACGGGGAAGAAACATCGTGCACTTGAATTCCGTGTTCGAGAAAGTCAATATTACGAATGCCACCGTGCCAATGAGAAACGCATACGAGCTTACAAACCAGATGATGACACCATTGATCGACGCAACATTGTACGCCCGCGATCGAAAAAGAATGGCTGCAAGGCACTTATATTGTTCGACTTTATGAAGGAACACCAGAGATTGCGTATGTGGAGAAAGAAAGCCAGATCATGACACCCATACCCCTGGAGATGCTGAGGATATCGAGCATATCGTGACAACAAAAAATGTACGGCCAATGACATCTTGCATATGTTGAGGAATGGCCATGGTATCACTCGGCGTCAAATTCGGATGTGGTTCAACGGGGAGATGTTATCTATGCCCGTACAACATACCCGATGCTCAACTGCGTACTGAAGCGATCACCTATATATATCGCAAGTGGCATAATGAACTTTTTTAAAAGGATAAGGATGATGCTCTTTCAGTTGCTCGCTGGTTGGATGATTTGGAATCTCGTGAGTATACTGTATGGCGTATTGCTGAGACAGGTGGCTCTTGTTATGGATTTGAGCTTTGTTCGACATGGCAAAGAAATGAATTGTTTCAAGGTGTCACCTGGTCAATGGATGCTACGCATCATATGGATTCCCATGCCAACGCATTGCTATATACGATCATTGTTCGACATGAGCTTGCTGATCGTGGTATCCCTGTTGCATACCTTTTCGCAATGATCGATCTGCTGATCCTGTGACAAAGTGGCTCCAATCAATTGCTGACATGAATGCATCACCAAGATCATCACCATCGACTGTGACCAAGGTGAAGTGAAGGCGATCCGTGCTGTTTGGGGAGGCAGTGCCGTATCGGTACTGCGCATGGCATGGCCGTGCCTGGATGAACCAGCTTGTGGATAAAGCAGTGGAATGGGGAAGAGCGAAGAACAAGATGGAACGCAAGCACCTTGAGATGCAAAAGATCGTGAGGGAGCTCAAAGCATTGATGTGGGAGCAAAAGCCGTGAGGAGTTTTTCAAGAGACGGGAAGCCTTCAAGAAAACATGGGCAGTGCACCAGTCTTTGTTTGTGGATTACTTTGAGAAGCAATGGATGGCTGAGGATAAGTATCCAAGGTGGGCAAGGTGCTATCATCCTGAAGTATATACCAACATGTTGACGAACAATTATGTGGAGTCATGGCACAATCAGCTCAAGACCGTTTATTTGCAACGCAAATACCCAAGACGTGTAGATTTTCTAATCTATACCCTTGTTGAAGAAGTCGAGCTCGATATGGTGGCCATCATCAAGCAACGTGCAGCACGCAACGGTGCATTGACCAACCAACAGAGGCATATGCTACAGAAGAGGAAACAAGCCAATGACTTGGCTAATGACGCTGACCGACATGCAACTTAGCTGTATGATTCAACCGAGTACAGCGGATACAAATGCATACCTTGTCAATAGTTTTGCACTTGATGGTATCCGTTTTACGGTAAGCTATATCTTTTATCCTCGAGCCAAGCTTTATGATTCTCATCTATAGTATCCATCTTCTTAAAGGTCGCTTATTGGATACGACAGCTCTGATACCACAAAAGTGATGACATGCTCATGTCTAGCTTACAAGTTTAATAACAAGGCATGCAAGCACATGTTCCTTCTCGCACGTTGGAATACATCTTACGTCGTTAATGGTGATCCATCAGCCTAAAAGGGTCACGATTGATCTCAACCCCTTCAACTCCTTCTCTTTCTCCATCTGCATCGCGAGCTCGAATGCCAACAATGTCTCTCAATCCGCTTCCACCACTACCAATGACACCAACGATAATACTTCCATGGATAATCCTCGTGATACCATCAAGTCCCAAATCAACAGGTTCGAACGTACACTCGATCAAGGATCATTTAATGATGCAAAACTTCTTGATATTATTGGCAAACTGGACAATCTTCAATCTGAACTCGATCAAGCTCGTATACTACCACCAAACGCTAGGCTCGCCACAACACCCACGCAAAAGAAATCGAACTAGAAAATAAATCGTATCATTATCCTTTTCCTCTTCCTCCAGATCACTCGTTCCCTTAGCGTATCTTGTATAATTACTTAGCTTTTGTTGGTGTACAAACGATACTGTATATTGGCTCCACGAATAAAGTAAACGAAAAAGTCGACAACAACACGCGACTTTTTGGACGATAACGGGTTCCCTTGTTGAAAAATATCCACTGATCATAATACTACCTTTGGTGAAGGTGGCAAGGCTGTGAAAGTGTGTGTGGTAGGCCCGAGGTGTGCTGTATAATAGGTAGCGTAAGTTGGGATCGCCCCATGTGTTTGCCAATTCGTCACAATCGCTCAGATCGAAGCCGTGTAAAGTCGAATGCACTCATCTGGAATAGATCTATTACGTCCATGTCGTAGATCGGTAGGTAGGGTCCAACTTTTGCCAATGGGAAGGTGCGATGTAAAAAAAAAAGTAGGCTGGCGGAAGAAAAGTGGGGAATTTCTCTAAGTTGAAAAGTGGGGGGATTTAACGGGGTTGCACTACATCGCTTTACAACAACTGACATAAGCCTATAGTGAGCTCAAGCCAAGGCCACCCGACCCTGAATCTTTGCTCGTTTGCTTCCAGAGCAATACTTCCCTTGGACTCCGCTGCGTTCATAGACGCAGCAGGTTCGTTTTTGCCGATGAGGCAAACAAGAACTACGAGCATTACGATGCTATATGCCATGAGGGCGAGATGTGTTACAAGCATGTACCAAGATCATGTGCGTGCTGGAGCACGTCTTTATTTGGAAGAGATTAGAAGCAGAAACCAACAGCAATAGGGGACGCCTTTAATACCATCAATGATACACCTTTGAGAACCACACATAATGTTTTGAAGCTGCCATAAATATTGAACAGCGCGTTCTTTTTTATTGTCCGGTAAAACCCTCCGTGATCACCATCATCGCGATGTTTGATAAGGGCGACCATTTTTTTAATTGATCTTCTCTGGCCGCGCTTTTCCGGTTGAGTTCTACGATCTGCTCTTGCTGAGCTTGGATATGGTTAGCAGCGTTAAGGTGTACGCTGCCTCGGACACGTCTCGCTCTTGTAGGTAGTACACTCATTGGCCTTGTTTTTTCACGCTTTAGTAACGTCCATTATGTGATGTGAATTTCTTTACCTCCTACAAGCAGGCCACGAACAACAGGAGAGCACCGCTTCTGATTGCTGATACCAGCTCCATCTTGAAGGTGGTGCATTTGTGGCCTATTTTTATCACACTTTAGTAACAGGGCCATTATGTGATGTAGCATCCTTACCTTCCACCATGGCATCCAACATCTTCTTCATCTCCAAAGCCAGCTTGCAACGGTCATTGAGCAGCTGCTGGGCGCTGCTGGCATGAGGCTTTTCACCTCACCCTCAGGTCTTGTCGCTGCTATTGAATGTGAACAGCCGATTAGATGGCCACCCATGGTAGTCATGTGGAAGCTTACCTTCCAAGCGGTAAACGGCATAATTGTCCCTCGCGTACGAGGCTTGCGAGGATGTCATGCAGTCACCCTTAGGGAGGTCGCGAGGGCTGAACGTAGAAATGTCAACAAAAATACAAAAAAAGATTCAAAAGATACCAAACGAAAAGACTTACAGCAACCGGTAGCTCTTTTTCATTTCCAATGCCAGCTTGCACTTGTCGTTGAGCAGCTGCTGACCGCTGCTGGCATGAGGCTTTTTCACTTCTATCGCAAAGACGTCGTGAAAGATCTCTTCATTGCGCGTTTGGATGGACGTAATGTAATCAAGCAAGTGTATTGCCATCGAAGATGACGTCTTGCCTTTTGCATCACATTGCAAGCATTGTCGACCATTCGATTTTGCGTAATAGTTGGAATGCATAATAAATGGAAACATAGTTGAAAGAGAGAGAGTTTCGTGAAAAGGAAAAGGCACCTTTTATTTGTGTTGGACTCTGGTGTAACAGCGGAAGGCCGTATCGATGTTTCACCACTTCAAAACTAGGGCAGCATAATACCAAGCGTAGCTAACTTATGTGTGCTTTTCCCACAAGAATGATTACGTGTAGTTTTGGATATGAGCAATTGTGTTGGGCGAAACATAAGAGGTACCAATGAACCAGAAAGGTTAAAGCATCCAGCACCATATGGAATACGTAGTACACAAGACAGCCTAAAAAGAGACAAGTAAGTGCCACTAAAACCTTCATCTCTTTCCAATGTCAAGCAGCGACGCTGATACAGTACTCTATAACCCTGAAGACGACTCGGATGAAACAGTCATTGATTTGACTATATCCTCTGACGATGAGGAAGTGATCGATTTGACGGTATCCTCTGACGACGAGGAATATGGGCTGCTCGAATCAGAGGCAGAAGAAGGTCTTTACATCTTACAACTAAAGCGACGCACATTAATATGGTAGCAAATAGATACTTCATCGGAAGTAAGGGTAGTACCACACGAGATGCCATCATACATTGGAACTGGCAATGACCGAGAGCGAGAAGACCAATTGGTGCCAACCTTGTAGATAAAGCCGGCAATTGGCATATTAATTGTAGGATTATATGTATGTGCATTTTATAGTATGGGTACAATTCAAGTAGGCACAACTTGATCCTCATCTATGTCGTCAAAAATGTTGTTTTCTCTGCTAGTTGGAACCTGTTGATCATTGCTTGGTCGATCAAAAGCTAGACAGGCCCAAAGTCAATGTATGTATAATCTCATTCAATCAATAATAGTGAACACACCGCAACGTTGAAGTGCATTTCCCAGTTGCATTTGGAGCTGTATCAACGAATGACTGTCATCGGAATAAAGAGAAGCGGTATCACAAGAGTCAGGGTCAATGGATATATATCGACGAGGCATCAAGTATGGAATAAGAGAAAAAGAGTACTTCTCACAAGCCTTGTATACCACTTGTATTTGTACCCTCATGTTTGTGGGAAAGCATTCATGTGTATTGCTTATAGGGTAGTGATCAGCCAGCACCTTCGATAGTTCAACCTTTTTCCAACATTTCAGTGCATGGATGATCATCATGTGTATATATCCACTTTATTTCCCCTCATCATTTGATGCTCTTGAAGTCCATCACCCTCCAACATCCAAAATGCTCGTTGTTATCGTGTAGTCTAGCCGTTTTTCAGCTTGTGTATTGGTCATGCATGCATCATCGTACATGCCGTCATGTATCATAAGCTCTGGTAGTAAATTCGATCCATCCCATTTATTGCCATCCAACATCCAAATGTATGATTCTATATATGCAGTACTGTAACCTCGTTTCGTATGATGCTGATAGGTCGTGTATGTCTTGTTGCTAATCGTGCAACAAGGTGCTTTGATATGCTGCTACACTGTAGTGTCCAATTCACTCGTCAACTGTACTAGTCGCCTTCCACGTAACTCTGTCCCACTACCTTTTAATACTATGCCGTGGTCAATGTGTGTAATGCCATTGTTGCTTGCTTGTTGTAATCCATAAGAAGAGAAGAGAAAAGGGGTGCGTTAACAAGGCAAACAAAACAGCACGTCTTTCCCAAACTTCCTGATTGCCTTTGCTACCTTCATACACTTCATGCACTTCATTGCTGGTCACCATTGCATAAGAGGTGCTGATTGATGCAAGGTGTTGGATAGAATCGTTGAGAAAACGTAAACGGGACACGTCTTGAGTTCGACAAAGTAAAGAAAGGAACGCCTCGTTCGCTGTTACCTTCCCCCTTTTTTGTATGCAAACGGCTCTCCGCTTTCTTCCCCATTGTTGCCCACGGACATTAAAGTCATCCTGCGCGAAAATTAAAGTCATCCTCCACGAAATAAAAAGCCCCGCCCACGAAACCAAAAGCGTCACCCACGAATTCAAAAGGCGCTACGCAGGAAACCAAAAGGCGCTACCCACGAAACCAAAAACCATCACCCACGAACTCACTTGTCATTAGCCACGAAAAAATAGTCATCACCCACGAAATCATTATCATCATGTTCCACTTCTTTTGGGAAATCCTGTACGTGTATATGACCATCATACCCGCACCATTTTTGCACTTCTTGAGTCTTTTATGTATATGAGGTTTATTCGAAAGCATTGTATTTTGTAGCATAGTATCATAATAATCAGGATAAATTCATCAATAATTTTGGTTTAACTATGGGTTGTACATGATTGTGCGTGTTGGGTATTCAGGAACAGCATTAACTAAGGATGCCAGGATGATAGGATGTTGTTCCTGGTTTAGCTTTCTTGTTGTGTAGGTGCCTCCATGATGATTTGTAGCTTTGTGGTACTTTTCTTTCAATCCAAGATTCACCATGCCAGTGAGGAACCGGGGGCCATTCGATTCGGATTGTAGGTTTGATGATAAGTGAGTAGTAGTGTTTACCCACTAGATGCAAGATCAATGGTTTGTGTAAGGTACCGCGCACGGGGGGATCAAGAGGCAAAAATAGCTTTGGCAATTCCGGGGTTATCCCAACCTGAGTTACTGTTTGATATACAGCTACTGGGTATCCGAAAGCGTCAGCAGCTACTTGAGCCATTGTATTGGCATCGACCCAATACGCCTCCTCACACCAATCGCCAACGAATGCTTCTGTTTCAGGAGTAAGACCATATGACAATCTTGCCATCATGTAGTCGTACTCTTTATCACCGAAGGTGATGTATTTCTTGTAAACGTCAGCATCTGATTCAGCCGCTAGTAGTATTGCTTCCTTTATCTTCAAATACTCGTTTTCGTTGCCATGGACTTGTGCAGCAAGGGCTCTCCAACCGCAGCAACCATCAGCCTTGACAGTGATTATACTTTGCACCCATCTATTATGATATTGTGAGTTGTTTGCTTTAGCTTAATTAGATCACTTACTCTGGAACATCCATCCTTGGCTTGTGATAGTTCGTAGGTTTTGGCCATAGATCCTCAGGGTCGGCATATTGGGTTGAACGTTTTTTGCCTTGCTGCTCCATGCTATCGCTCTTCTTATCACAAACAGTATGCGATTCATCCACCTTTTTTGCATCTTCTTTGGATTTGGCCTTCTCCTTTGCCATTTCTTCCTTTTCAGCTATTTCAAATCTAGATGGATCTCTGGATCCTTTTAGATTCTTTTTGCGGCCCTTCGTTACAACATCTTTAGGAAAACGAAGCTTGTCATCTAGTGGTTTGAATGACTCCATGAGATTGCGCAAGGCTTCGATGAGATCAGTACGTTGCTGGCTATCGGGTAAAGTTTCGTAAAGGTCGGCGATATCGTTCATAGCAGTACTGAAGTTTTCGTCAACAGCACGCTCAACACCATCGTCGAGCGGTAGCGTATCAACATGCACTACAGCAAATCACACATTATATATATATACATATAAACAATGGTTCATGACATGACCTATATATAGCTTACTATTTTGCTTTTCAAGGTGCCATCTACAGTGCACCATATCTACTTGCACTTGGGCACTTTGGTCAAGTGGAAGCATATGACGACAAGCCAATAAGTAGTTTACGCGATGTTCACAGTCGCACTCTGTTTCTGCCTTGTCTCTTTCTTCTTCATCGAGATCCAGCAATGATAAAGCTCGGTCTTGATACGTCGAATCCTGTGCTGGTAATTCACGTTCATGGCGGTAACGAAGAAGCTCACGGGTTTCAGGATCATAGAGTAGACGTGCAAGTTGACGGATGAGTGGCAGGTATTGTACTCGAGAACGAGGTTTACCACTCTCATCACATCGCATTTCACCGCAGTGGCCACAACGCTGGATAGCTTCATCACCATAATACATCATGCATCCTCTTGGGCAAGCATCATATGATACAGGCTCCACCCCCATAGCGTTGTTGTATGCACTATTGGTTTTGAAATACGACATGAGAGGTCCAGGAGTAGTATCGTCGTCTCCTTTGATGAACATGTTGAAAAGTGTCATCATCTCGTTATAGCCATCTCTCGATAGGCCACGTCTTTTCGCCACATGAAAAAGCCGCATCGAGTACTCCACAGCACGATTACTTGTCGTCTCATTATCGTCAAAACGAATCTCTGGACCGGCAAAGTTTTCATCCACAACATCCATGGCTTGATTGTGACCGTCATGGTGTGCTGGTACTGGTGCTGGTGTTGGTCTTGGTGGTTGCTGATAATCCCCATCCGACATTCCACCAACAGACACGTAATCGCAATCCATGATGGCATCACTCTCATCGTTAAAAATGGATGCAGCAAGAACAGGCGACATGTTTTCTTCCACTAACTGTACATGGTGGTGTTAGACGTTAGTTAATACTGGTAGCACTTCAAAGGATCAATCACATTTCTCCGCCTAACCTGCCCACTGAGCTGTTGTTCGTTGATGGGATCACGCTAGCAATTTTGAATGAGATCCTAGTGAAATTGCCATTCATAACACGTGCTTACATTGTTCACATCGTTATTTTCAGGAACACGAATAAGGGGGGTAGTTGTTGGGTTGCAATGGAGGTAATGAGCTGACTGATTCGCTCGTCCATTACCAGTACAATTGAACCACTGTTTACACTTGGTGCATTTGAATGGCACGTTGTTGGATCGCTTTCTTGCAATAGATGTTTTTCCCATAGTAGGTAGAAAAAAAAAGAACAGTATACACAAGCTGCGCAGTATAAAGATCAACTGCCGATTTTATTATATCCCAAAATCCCAATCACAGCGATGCTGCTTTTTTCTAATCTAATTCTGTCATCCGCTGCCATCGCTTCCTACAGTGATGCAAAGGGGTATATATATGACCAACATGTCCTAGGATGTTTCGGTACCTACACCGAAGACTGAAATGTCCTAGGACATATCGCGATATGTCCTAAGTCCGGAAATGTCCTACAACAACAACAACCCTCCCACCACCCCGCCGTAGGGATTCAGTTGTTTCTCTTGACCCTGATGATGAGCGTAGCTCTGCTGGCTCTAAACCTCAGCCTATGGCAGGCGTTGAGCTGACCGGTTCTGCAGCTTCTTGCTACGCTGATCCTATGGTTGCGGGACCTCAAACTCTTGAGAAGTTGCGTTCCCAACTAGGTGAACTAGTGATGAAGCAGACTGCTTTGTCGGGGCAACCTCGCAATAGGGATGAGTTGAAAAAACTGTCCTTGCAGCAAAAGGACTTGGTTGATGAAATTGCCATTGTGGACGCCTGTCTCAAAGCGCTGCAGTCTTCAGCTGAGCTCGTAAAAGAGAAGAGTACCATGACTACTCGCCAGATGCCCGAGTTAGCTGTCAAAGGCGTTACTGATTGCACTGGTGTCGAGAAGCCATTCATGAGTGTGGATGCGTTCTTGAGCTATTTCAAGAAAATTCTCGAGACGAACAAGTCCAACCCTGATACTGAATGGTCCCATTGGCTCAAGCTCTCTTTCGATCATGAATATGAGGTATGGTATGAGAGTGAGCTCACTGGCAAGGACCTCAATTGAGATGATGTTTGTCGGGTCGTTCGCAAGCGATTCGTGCCTCAAGGCAGCCGCGTGAGGACGGCCGTTGAGGTGTTTAACAGCGCCATGAAGGATAAGGAGTCAATGCAGCAGTATGGCATGCGTTTCCAAAACTTGGTTCGTGAAGCAGGTTTGTCCAACTGTGATGTTCTTGCGATGTTGTTTTTGCTTTCTTTGCCAGGTGGTTTGCAGGACAAGGTGATGATGTCATTTTGTGCGAAGCTTGGTAATGAAGATCGATTGCCAACAAAGCTCGAAGAAATCATCAAGCTGGCAAATTCTTTGTCTTTGCCCAAACGCTCTCATGATGATACGGAGCACGGGTCTCGTTCTTTGGTCAAGAAATATAGAAGAGACTAACCCACAGGTACAGGATTTCCCAAAAGAAGTGGAACATGATGATAATGATTTCGTGGGTGATGACTATTTTTTCGTCGCTAATGACAAGTGAGTTCGTGGGTGATGGTTTTTGGTTTCGTGGGTAGGAAGAGGTCAGACCTGGTCACTTAACGAGGAAGTGTCTCTATGTCAAGCCTGGGTCCATATTTCCGAAAATCCTGCCATTGGTACCGGCCAAAACAGAGCTGGCTTTTCGAAGTCTGGCCATGACCATTGGCGCTCGATAGTTAATAATCGTAGTCCTGTACGTTCCATTGAATCATTGGAAGCACGGTGGAAAGTTATCCAGTACGAAGTCTCAAAGGTTAGCGGCTTCGTTGAGGCAGCTAAAGGCTGCAGTGGATGCAATGGGGCTGATGAGGTATTACAAACAATGCTGATACAATGATGGTACTTATCTTATTATTCACAATTATAGATCAATGCTGCCCGTCAACTATTCCGTGAGGGGAATTACTACGCCCGCACCAAAATCCCACCTCGTCCGCACCAAAAAAATAGGCATGCTAGTCATATACTCAGGTCAGCCAATAACATAAAAGTTACATAAACACAGCACCTTTCTACCATCCCCACCATAATGTCACGTGCACTACTCACCATACCCGCACCATTTTTGCACTTGAGTCTGTCATGCAACGCATCCATCATGTCACGTGTACGTGTATATGACCATCATACCCGCACCATTTTTGTAATTCTTGAGTCTATCATGCAACGTGTCCATTATGCCATATACGATATGTTCACGACTATGCATGAATCTTTGATTTATGTTTTCAAACATATTATACGACGCAATTCATTTCACTTGTAAATCTTTATACTCGCATTTCTATGCATAACATCGCCAGGTCGTTCATCATATAAGGTTTTAATAGCTCGAAGCCGAATACTATATAGCATTCTTAGTGAGTGACCCCTTATTCTATTGTGATAGCTGCTAGTATCTTCATGATCGTGATTTTGATGGCAATGATGTATACAGGATTTCCAAGATGAACAGGAACATGAGGATAATGATTTTGTGGTTGAGGTATATGGTTTCCTGGAAGATGATTTTTTTTCATGCATAATGATATATGAGTTCGTGGGTGATGGTTTTGGTTTCGCGGGCTACGCTTTTGGTTTCGTGGGTGATGGTATTAACTTGGTAGGTAGCGCTTTTTATTTCGTACTCAGATTCATATGGTTTAGCGCTCGCGGATATTGGTTTCGTGGAGGATCATTTAATTTTCGCGGGTTGAGGGAAATGGTTCGTGGAGGAGTCTTTTAACAATGGGGGGAGCCAGTGAGCTGTACTCGACCTTTTTTGTATGAAAACCTCTCTTCGCCTTCCGCATTGTTAAAAGACTCCTCCACGAACCGTTTCCCTCAACCCGCGAAAATTAAATGATCCTCCACGAAACCAATATCCGCGAGCGCTAAACCATATGAATCTGAGTATGAAATAAAAAGCGCTACCTACCAAGTTAATACCATCACCCACGAAACCAAAAGCGTAGCCCACGAAACCAAAACCATCACCCACGAACTCATATATCATTATGCATGAAAAAAACATCATCACCCACGAAACCATATACCTCAACCACAAAATCATTATCCTCATGTTCCTGTTCATCTTGGAAATCCTGTACAATGGACAATGACAAATGTTGTAGTACATGTGAATGGGTATGCATTGTTAGCGTCAAAATCGAGGATCCGCTAAAATCGAGGATCACCAAAACGACTAGGCGTTTTCAAGTACTTGAAATTAGCTAGTAAATTTCAAGGATTAGCTAGTAAATCTCGAGGATCACCAAATTTACTAGTTGTTTTCGTGTCCCTAGACCACGATGTATTGCAACCCCCCATGTACTATACCCATATTATTTTTATTGCTTGCCCAGCTTCCATAATAGATTTTAATCCTGTTACCCACGCACAGAATCAATCAAAATCACTACCCAGAGTCGTTGCATCGGTATCCAAGCAATTTACACTTAGCAACAATTGGGTGTCAACGACGTATCATATGCATAGAGTCTATCACCTCAGGATGCATACCCATTATTGTTTGCAGATGTGTATACATCACATGCATGCGCCTCATCATCTACGAATCCATATACGTCCACGATTGCAAACCATTATATGAACGTAGCGTACTTTCATGTTTACTTTAATAAAGGCCCTTTTATTCATTCATACACTATTCTAATCCTATGATGCACCATAAATTGGCTGGGGTCCATCCCATGCATGCCCTTGTATATAGCCACAGCCTCCCATAGCAGCATTCAGTGCTAGAGGATAAAACACACGAGTTGAAAAAAACGGGGTCACCACGCATCATCACCAATGGATCCATCTCCATCATCATATCCCCAATACAGTACCTTTGTGCATACCTCCTCCCTGTCATCCAGCACTTACCAATCCAATGACGTCTCCAATAAAGACTTCCTCATGTAACATGATACCAACCTTGCAAAGAAACCTTCCATGACCTCGATTTGGGGTATGGCCTGACGCACGTTGGTACCTTGTGTGAGGCTTTGGTGACAAGGCGTTTGTCGATGGCGACAAGATGGAGTGAATGAGGTTGAACAGCATGTGTTTGTAAAGTGCATTGCAGTAGTGCTGAAGAAGCGTATGACACGTGGGTTGTGTCGAGTGCTGTAAAAAGTGTTGTTTGAGAAGGACGTGCGGTGACAAGAAACCCGCCAAGGACACCCGGTGCTTGGAGATGGGCAGTACCAGATGGAGTGAATGGTGACAATGGAGAAGGCTGAAGGGTGACAGGAAGGTATACAAGTGGTGGAAGGCGTGAACAGAGTAGTTGTATAAGAAGAATAAAGAGGAAGGTAAAGAAGAGTGAGCTGTTGGAGGTGGAGGAGCGTGTTGACTTAGTCGATTTTCAAGTGGGGGCTGCATAATCGGAGAAATTTTTCTAAGTCGCCCTTAACTACGGGTGTCATACGGACTTCCTTGCAGATACCTATATTGCATGCATACGCGTCCTAATCTACGGATTCATACACCTTCACTATTGCAGATGGCTATACATCACATGCATATGGGTGATGAACAAAGAGAAAAAAAGGTAGTATACGAAGATGAAGATAGGAATAAAAGCGAAGAAACACAAAGTGATAAGTCTTTTTGAGATTGATGTTTATTCTGAAGACGATGCTCGAGTGCCTTTACATTCTAACTCTAGTATCGAGTGTATAACATGCTGCTAGAGAAGGACGTAAAGGATGGATATGGTGATGCATGCAAATGTGGTCCTATTGGATCATGCGTACATATGGTTGAAAGTGGGTGGCATGTAAAGGTCCGCTTGTGCTTGCATTGTTATGATGGATAATGTTTAACCGATAACCTCAGTGTCACTTGAAATACGTGTGCACCACATTGCCCCCTACCAGGTTAAACATTATCTTCGTGAATAACGTAAACGCTTGCTTTTGCATTTGCGTCAGCCTTACCATCCAAGGATAGATGCACATTTATGATTGCAGATGCCTACAGCACATGCATATATCCATCCGCGTCAAGTACGTAAACTTTTACAACTGTGGTAGCTACAACCAATGCGTCGTCGCCAGAATACGATGCTACACCATGCCATGCATCGTATAAGGAAGCATGAATGATATAAGGAATCATGGATCCTATGCGTGCTATGCGCGGAATGTAGTATAGCAGCTCTTATCACAGCTACGACAACATCTTGTATGTGCATGTGTCAATACAAAAGCATGTTATTACATTTGCATGCGGGTTTTTGTAGGTGACTTCTTCTGTTTCCATCACATGTGCAGTAGATAATGGTGCAACGGACATGTTTTATTTGCTGATGCACTTTTTTTGACTTGGCTCGATATCATGAATGGCATGTGAATGCACCTGTTGCATATTCCTTTAGCTTCGTATTTGAGGTGGAAAGGTATATATGCATACCGGAAAAGACATTCGCAACGTGCAATAATTTTAAGCACCTCGATCATCTTTTCTTACCCACTTTAACTTTCATACCCACTTGTTATCACACGCTATGACTTGTACTGATCCATCCCTTTTCATTGGTGTCGAACGCACATGGCTTTCCAAAGAAAAGTTTGCTTCTCTCGTTGACAAGTATCTCGATAATCGTTCACCTGGTTCTACTGAAACTACTGGCACGGTCGATACCGGCAAGACGGAAAAGACGTTCATTGATTCGACGATGTACGAAGACATCAAACGAGTCCTCAATGTGAGTATGATGTATATAATAATGGGCGTGATTTACTAACAGACTTTTGCTTGGGTGTAGAATGAGATGCCAACGCAGATATGGTGTCCTAATTTTACGTATTGGGCGCGTAATGCGTTTATGTTGAAGCAACTATCAAGCGGGGAAACATTTCTTGTGCGTAAATCTGGTAACAGAAACAGTGGGAAGACTGTTGCCATCCTCGAGCAGCTGTATGACATGATTGCAAGAGCACACGAGGAAACATTACATTGACGTAGGGATGCCATGAGAAATAAGGTATATGGAATTGGTTCAATGGTATGTTCCTTCAATCTAACGTATGCCCATTTACGAAGCTCAAGGAATTTGTTAATTGCCCTACACAATTTGTTACCTTGGTAATTGACCATTGTAGCACTTGCGCCATGATGAAACCAAAGAAGCCTATTAAGACCGCTGGAAGAGCAATACACGTCAAGTCATTCTTATCGAAACTTCAGGTATACATGTGGTGGATAAAGTTTGTATCATCATCTTAATGCATGCGTATTTTATTCAGATGGATTTGATTGATTACGGGGGCAATCGCACACGATCCGGTGACCTGCGTTATATATTACACCTCAGGGATCATCGCACCAAGTATTCATGGGCATACGCGCTTCCTTCTAAACGGGCTGCCGATGTGGGGGAAAAGCTTCACGATTTGTTTTGCCAAGTTGGTCCACCAAAAGAATTGCAAAGTGATAATGGTGGCGAATTCACTGCTATTGACATGGTAAGCATAGAATGGCTTAAGCATTGAGTGATTACTAACATGTACTAGCTCACCAAGCTTAGGCAAAAGTGGCCAACGATCACGTTTGTGAGAGGCAGGCCTCGTCATCCACAATCACAAGGTCTGATAGAGCGTGGGAACCAGACGTTAAAACGGAAGTTGAATGCATGGTGTCACGATCATCGCCGTGAAGGTGTTCACTGGAGCGAAGGTCTTTCCGAAGTTGTATACAGCATGAATACGACGTGGTCAAAACCTATCAACACAACACCTTACCGCATGGTTTATGGTCAAGGTCCACACACAAATTATCCTCCTACGTCAAATGGCCTTGTTGGTGATTTTTTCGAGGATCACGGTTACGTCCAAGGATATGAAAGTGATGGCAGCCATGAGTCGGAGGACCTTTTCTACGATACCGATGACGCTGAAGACAACCATGACAATAGCGATGAAAATGAAATTGACTCAGCTACTTCGGAAAGCAGCCTGGTTCCATTATCTCCGTGTACTCGGATAATGAGCAGTCAAGATATAATTCCTTGTTCATCCCTAGCAACATGTCACAAGATGTCGATCAGCATAGCGAATCCAGTGATGAATATTCTTCATGGGATGGATGCGATGATTCCCATGCGCAACATACTGAAGGTTTGTCTATTCACACAGCCATCGTACGTTGCATCATAGCTAATTGTTCAGAGGATTAAGTCATAGACCTTACCACCGAGCCAGGTTCATTGGATGATCTAGCAAGGTTTGATGATGTTTTCGCGGATGGAGCTTTTGAAGATTATTTGGAACGTAAGTAACTTGCTTTTTTATATACTTACCAAGAATACCCACTAACATACCTTGGCATAGGTACGAAAAATGAACCTGCTACTCGACGTCCTGGTTTCATTGTGGATCCCACCTCCGAAGATGACATCACATTTGTACAAGATGATGACTACTCTTCCCTTACTTTGGACGCCTGCCAAGAAAATATTAGCATACGGCCATGTACCGATATAGGCAGCGAGCAAGAAACCTCCGATATTGAGGATGACGAAGATATCGCTATGCGACATGTTGCTATTCGCGATGCTGCAGCTATCACCTATAACAACAGTGTCCATGCAATCCAAAAGCGGTAGGTATCGTGGCAACGGTCGTCATCTCCATGGATGCTAATATACATCAACAGACTAAAAAGCTTAGTACAAGCTATCCCAGTATACGAAGTTGGCGAGTTTGTAGGTGTGCCAATAGACGACCATCTTCGGACCAAAATGGACCCATGTTACCTTCCAGCAATTGTTAATCATGTGTCATCTCATAATCAAGGCTCAATGGTGTACAAGGTGTGCTGCCTACATGGTCCACTGGCACGGTCGTATCGGGGTCATGAGCTTCAAGATTGTCGCCATGTACGTTTTGACGAACTTGATGAAGTGGATCTCGAAGCAATAACAGAAGATACCTTGGAGTTGTCTATGGCCGATGCTCTTGACCTCCACTGCATACATTGGGCACTGTTGTGTACGCGTTTGAGAAGTAGAAAGGATAAAACAAAGAAAGTACAGTGAGACCTAAAGATAGTTGTCTTTATTACCATGTCTGTATTCAGGCTATTTATATGGCGGTGGATTAGGATTAAGGAGTAAAAGATAGATAGGTTTGTATTAATGCATATACATGCATTCCACATTTCCCCCCTCCAGGCTCTTCAGCCGTCAAGAAAGGTGTTTGTGTTCATCTGCGTAAATCGTATCGTGATCTTTTAGTATGTGTGTTTGATTGATGATCGGGTTGTGTGGGCCGTTTTTTATGCGTATGGGTCTTAGACGGATTACGTCGTTTCCAATATGAGGTGATGATCGAGGTATCGCTGAAATGTTCGGGGGGCTCCCAAGTGTCATCTTCTGCTTCATAACCAGCCCATCTCACGCGATAAAGAAAGTTGCCCTTGTGAGGCTTATGATCCACTATGGCTTCTATTTCATACAACTCATCAGCTGGTATTTCTTCCATCACTTTAATCGGTTTTAGCTGTTCTGGTGGGTAGTTGCGTGGAAGTATTTGACCTTCACAGTCTTTTAATACATATGATGTCTTATTGGAATTGACATTCACTATTCTATATGGGCCTTTATATATAGGATCGAATTTGCCAGCAGGTGCTGGGACACGTGCCATTACATGATCATTGATTTTATACTGCACCATTTTATGCTTACGATTAAATTGTGCCTCCTGTTTCTTTGTTATTGTTTTTGTGCATTCTTGGATGGCGGGAAAGACTATGGATTTCATCTCGTCGATGCGTTGACGTAATTGAGTTTCGGAAAGCGGTTGTGTATGTGGTTCATTACGGTAATCTTTGAAGTCATTAAGTCGTCTCGCAAACATCAATGTAAAGGGTGGAGTTTTATGACGTGATGTCACGTTTGCGTTGATTGCTAATTGCACGGCGGGTACGTATTTGTCCCATTCACTAGTGGCACCTTTTATCATCTTCTTTATGCAAAGTGTGGCTTTCTGCACCCATCGTTCGGCTGAGCCATTAGCCTTCGGGTGATAAGGAGCGACAAGGCGATGCTCGAAACCTGATGCACGTGCGAATCTCTTCATTAAATCATTTACGAATTCACCGCCGTTATCAGATTGTATTATTCTCGGTAACCCGAAGTCGCAAAAGATTAGTATTAAAGTATTGATGATCGTTTCGGCTGTTTTGTTTGGCAATGGGCGTAAAATGCAAAACCTGGTACACATATCTACCATGACAAGCAAATTACTATTGCCTTGATTTGATGGTTCATAATTAGCCAAGTCGAGAGCCCAGTGATCACCTGGTGCTGTGGCGGAGATGGTTCTCAATGGATGGTACCCCTTTTGGGCGATGTTAAATCGTTGACATGGAGGGCATGACATTACCATGTCAATGGCATCCTTTTTTAGGTTCTTCCAATGTAAGCCGTTATTATGGATTGTCTGTATGATTGCATTTGCTCCGAAATGACCAAGGAGATGTGCGTTGCTCAATATTTGTTGTTTTTCTTCTTGTGGAGGCTCAACGGTATTGTCTTTTATGATTGAAGCGGCTCTGTTTATTTTCTCTGGCTCGTCACTCTGATAATCTTCGTATACATGTTTGTTGTTTGTATCTTTGCTTCCCCCCTCCGAAGGAGTGCCGCAATGAAAAAGGCGCGAAAGGGAGTCGCTCATGCCATTGAGACGACCAGCAATATGGACTATGTCAAAGTTGTATTGGTAAATGGTATCAAACCAATTGGTGAGCATTGAATTAAGGTCTTTTTGTTGGTGCAAGTATGTAAGCGCCTTGTGGTCAGTATACAAAGTGAAGCGATTGCCCCAGAGATATTTATGAAACTTGTTGAATGCAAAGATGATGGCTCGGAGCTCCTTTTTTGTAACCATGTAGTTTCGTTCAGATTTGGTAAGGGCGCGTGCCATATATGAAATGATGTGTTTTTTGTTGTCATACTTTTGATAGAGTACAGCAGCAATACCGACGTTGGATGCATCGGTAGCGACATGGAAGCGTTTTTGCATATTAGGGAAGCTGAGAAGTGGGGCATTAAGTAAGGCGTATTTAAGGGTATTGAATGCACGTGTATGTGAATCGTTCCAATGAGCATGAATATCAGGTGTGTTGCGTAATTCGTCTAGTGGATTGGTAATATCGGCAATGTAGGGGATGTAATCCCTGAAGTAATTAATGAAGCCTAGGTAAGCTTGCACATCACGTGCGGTTTGTGGCACTGGCCATTGTTGAGCATTAGTGACCTTACGTGGGTCTGGTTTATGGCCATGGCGGTTGACGTAAAAGCCCAAAAGATGGACACATGCTTGCATAAAAAAGCATTTTTTGGGTTGTAATATAAGATTTGCATGGGTGAGTCGATCAACGACATGGATAACGTGTTGGGTATGTGCTTCGTGCGTGTGAGAGTATATGATAATGTCATCGACAAAGGTGGTGACATAGGGTAAATCATGAAAGAGGAGATCCATTACACGTTGAAATTTGGAGCTAATGGGTTTCAAGCCAAATGGACAACCTTTAAACATATACCTGGTGCCATCGGGTCCAGTGAATGCCGTTTTATGCTGATCATCTGGATGAATAGGGAATCGATGGAACGCACTAGCCAGGTCAAGTGTAGTATAAACGATTGCTCCTTGTAGTTTGTCAAAGATGGTAGAGATTAAAGGTATCGGGTAGTTATCATCGTGTAAATGTTGATTAATCAGGCGAGGATCCAAGCATGGACGGTATCCTGTTTTCTTGCCTTGATCATCTTTTTTGGGGGCTAACGTAATAGGATTGTTCCACCGATTATCAGCATTGGCGGGAACGATGGTTATAGTGTCATCTGCTAACCATTTATCAATGGCTTCTTGTACGACGGGTTGTAAGTTATATGGTATTGTGTATTGACGACGATAACAATACGTCTCAGGAGGTGTAGGTATGGTGATGATGGCTTCAGAGAGGGGACAAAAGGTGTTCGATGGTATTTTTGCATTACGGTCTAAGCTTGGTTGTATCGCCTGCATAAAAGTGGCATATTCTTGTGCTCCACAAGCGGGAACATTTGGAGGTGTATGTGTATCATCAAACTCGCCTTCCTCATTTTGTTCTAAAGCATCATCCCGTGTATGGGCTAGGCCTGTGTAACCTATGCCGAATGCATTGAAGAGGTCTTTGCCGATACTGGCTTTTTTGTTGCGTGCAAGATCCATCACTTCGAACGAGCGTTGAATGTTGCGACCATTATACCAAATGTCGAGTGGTTCAGTAATGCCGATGCGTTTAACCTTCGACTCGTGTGAGGCCAATTGTATGTATCCATGAATAGGTATGATCTTTATTCCAATCGTTTGACAAAACTTATCACTAATAGCTGAAAATGTAGCACCATCATCCAGAAGGGCGTGTATTCGTTGTCCCTCTATGGTTACTGGAATCAGCATTTCATCACATTCATCTTGTTTCTTTATATAGGACTTACAAGGCAAACCATCATCCACATCGTCATCGACAATGGCTGCTGAGCGATTGACCATTGGTTTGGCCTTGGGTAAATGAGCCATGGGTTTGCGTCCATGATAGATCAAGTATTCATTGCAGCGATGATTGCTGTCTTCTCGTAGACGACCACAATGGAAGCAATTTGGGTTGTCTTGGTTACGTGAACGTTTCATGGGTGAGCGTTCATAGGTGCTCGATCCCTCATGCGTTCGCTTGTTGTTGATGAATGAATTATTGCCTTGAACATGTAATCCGGATATGTAATGTGCGATGGTCTCCAAGGACTGCTTGATGAAAGAGGAACCAAACTTGGTTGAAACAAGGTTATATATGACATGCTTGTTTTGCAATGATGAAAGGAGTGCTACTATCATGGGCACATGGTATTTGTCCAAGCCGGTTTCGATCGAGCGTTGCACAAAGCGTTTGGTGTATGTGCGAATGTCTTCATCCGGTTTTTGCCTCATGTGCAACACAACCTCCATGCTAATCAATTTTTGTTCAGGTGTGTCAAACTTGTCAATAAATGCTTGTTTGATGGCAGCCCATGTGTAGTCGGGGTTCTCTCTCAAGACGTCGTCCAACCAAAGACTTTGAGTATCATCCAGGCATTTGGGCATCAATCTTTGCCAATGGTCTTCTGGTTTCAATCCGCAGGACTGTAGCTCCTTGACAAATGCTCTTAAAAACATCTCCGTCGACAGGTGCATTTTGCGCATGGGGTTCCATTTTTCATTGCCCACAATTTGTAAGGCTGGTAGTTCCTTTGGTACGATATGCGAGTCTTTTTGCTTGTCATCTTGTTCTGAATTTGAAGCAATGTCCATCGTGTTGACTTGTATTTGGAATTGTGGGTGTAGGGGATACTTTTTGTTGCAAAGACGACGATACTTGTCTACTTGCTCTTGAGCGTTTTCAGCGGCTCTCATAGCATTGGCTTGTTCTTCCTGAGGTTTGTCATTGATGACTGCTTCCTGGAAAAGGGCGTCCTTGTGATCGGCTTGCATTTTTAATTTATGCAATGTGTTCAGGGATGCAGTGAGAGGAGAGTCATTCGTGTGTTTTGTGGTTGTAAATTCCTCCCTTTCTTGGGTGGAATTGAAAGTTTGCTCTTGATCAGGTGTTGCAGCTTCCTCCCTTTGTGGGTCAGAATTGTCACGCTGCTCATTGTTATTATCAACTTCCATATCATCATGAATTGAAAGTCTTTCCATATCTTCTTGTACGCGTCTTCCACGTTGTCGTCGTTGACGCCGCTCGCGTTGGTTGTTGTTGGTGTTGGTCTCATTTGGATGTTGTTCTTGGGGTTGTTCGTTGTTGGACATGGTGACAAAGGAATTCACTGTAAAAAATGTTGTGTACGCGTTTGAGAAGTAGAAAGGATAAAACAAAGAAAGTACAGTGAGACCTAAAGATAGTTGTCTTTATTACCATGTCTGTATTCAGGCTATTTATATGGCGGTGGATTAGGATTAAGGAGTAAAAGATAGATAGGTTTGTATTAATGCATATACATGCATTCCACAGCAATAAAATAACCAACATACAACTATCTTATTATCTCCATACTTTTATCTTATCTTCAGTCTCTTATTCGACTTACGGCTTCCTCTGGATATTCCTTTCATTCTCGGTGCTAGTTTGAGTGTCTCTTTGGGTTATTTACGACTTCTTTACAAAAACGGAAAGAGAACAAGACAACTAGGAGCAAGGACCTGACAAAATAATTCGAGGGGCTATGGCCAAATGGATAAGGCGCCTGACTACGAATCAGGAGATTCCAGGTTCGACCCCTGGTAGCCTCGATGAGTTGATAATAGCTTGTAGTGAGCTGTTTATTCTTTTTGGATTTTTGGTTCCGGATTTCCAACTGACAACATTTTGGACAAGAAGGATGAGCAGGTCGAAACACACCTTATCTCAACAATAGAACATGGAGTATCCTTTTTCTTTTGCATCTATGCTTCCGCGTGTTCTACTCGTGTCGTATGTATCTTGAAACATACGTTAGCGATGAAACAAAGGGATCCATTACCGTTATTGAGGATCACATGCACCTTTTTGGTTCCCATTTCGTCGCACATCATCACACATTCTTGTATCTTTGTTTCCTGGTTTTTGATATTGCAATACTAAGATACTTCAAGATAAACCAACTTAGGTCTTCGTTGCTATGCCATTATTGCAAGCACGATCTGTCATCGTTGCAAGTATGATTATGCGACGAAGGAAGCGACTTAGTTTTTTTGTTGCAGTTGGAGCGCCGATATTACATCTTGCATTAGCACAAGAGATTACGTCGCGTTGTACTGTGCTGCGTTGTGCTGCATACTAACCAGCCAACGTACTATGTTGATGATCAGATACATCTATCTGGTGGAGGACTGCTTATTTGCCACAGATATTTTCTTCTCCGGTACACTAAAGATGATGTTTTTATAGCGTGAGATGATTGCATAATAAACTTTGTGGGGCTCCAAAACGAATAACATGGATTGCCAAATGATAAAGATGAAGGTGGGTGATCATAGCATATAGCGTATAACATGGACAACGAGACAATAGCACCCGACACATACATGAGTAATAGATTACAAGTTCTGCTTTGGTAGGCATAAAGTATAATCGTTCGTTTGTTGCACACGGGCGGGAAAGCTAATTTCCTTGCCTTTTTGAGCATATGGCCGAAAGATCTGCGTGTATGTGAAAGGAGAGTAATCATATTTTGGCGGGTAAAATGCACTTAGTCATGAGAATGTAAATATCTATTTAATAGGTATTGGGATGAAAAGTCTATGGTACATGTGGTATATGACCATGGTGGGGATATCGGAGGATGCATTGGCCGAAATGATGAAAAGAAGGGGGTGAGGAAAGTTAAACGGCATGGCTCCGATCGGCAGTAGCACAATCGTCTTCCGATATGAAAAGTATCAAAAAGGGACAATCATGCATTGGGATATGAGGAATTCATGGATAGATTTTGGACATTGAGCTACTTCATGTCTCATGTCGCGTATAATGTGTATGGAATGACTATTAATGCATTGGACAAGTTGTGTGCAATATGCGTGTGGGTAATATGCATGTGTGTATGTTGCACAATAACGCCTTTGGGTGGCGACACTGCAGCAAAAGGTGCATCAGATATACACACATTCACACTATAACAACCTCCCCCGCCCCTTCTTTCTCCTTTGCCAAGTGCTTGTTGTAGTCGTCCAATCGCCACTACATTGACATTTACTCTACGGACATACACACAAAGAGCCAGGCACCATGACGACGACGGATGCTTCTTCTGAACATGACACTACAATTATGCATCCCACAAGCAATGGTAGGTTGTCCTTCATGGGGTTGGTTTATGATACGCTTTATTCTAACTTGAATTCGCAAGGCAATGAGGTGGATGCATGGCTTGAGTTTCAGCTCCAGGAGTATGTGGACCATGGCTTATTGAAGTCTTGTACGCAAGAAGAGAGTTGGCGAATGGTGTATTGCCTTGCTCATCGCTTTTTCCCTGATCGCGTGTCCGATCTGCCGACGATCTTGCAGCAAGGAACGCCAAGTGACATGGAAGGTGCTTTGCAGATTCTACACGACGAGCTGGGTGTCCCTGTTACGGTTGACAATGGTGACATGATGGCCTATTACAATACGCTCCGCGATATCACCATGGAGACATTTACACAGCGACGCACTGAGATTCGCATGGTGCAAGAAACGGCCCATTTGACCATCACCCGAACAACAACAACACGAGGCGACGCTGAATTGGAGAGACGTGCACGTGTGGTGATGAATCGTATCAAGCGGTTGCATGATACATTGAATGACATGGCTCTTTATCAAAGTCATATGGACGTGGGAGGAGAAGAGGATGAAGACCAAGAGTCCTTTGAAGCATCCATGATCAGTCGTGTGGAAGAATTTGAAACGAGTCTGGCATCATTTCAAGAGGAAGAATATGCATCTTTCAAGGAATACGTGGAAAATGGCTTGGATCATGAGGATCAAGACACACAACATTATATGCAGGAGGTCGTGGAAGCACATGCAGCTTTGGATACACAATTACGGGAGGATTTTGGCACCATTCGTGCAAGAACCACACTCGCCAAATTGACTCGCCCTCTACGTAATGAGCTCGACTTTATTCAAGCACACATGCTAAAGACAACCATCCACATCACTTCAGCTGCTATCGATGATCTTGAAGAGCGTGTCTTACACGTAGGCCGTATGATTAAGGATATCCATGAGCAACATCCCGAATTGGTGGGCCCTGCAGATTGTGATACTTCGCCATCACCACGCTTTGAAGCATTGAGACAAAAGCACGTCTTGGTCAATCAATGGGTACATGAAGTGCGAGTATGGCATGGTCATTGCGAACGTGCCACCGATTGGATCTCCAGCAAGTTACGGGATATCGAGAACCAGGACGTGCCAGATGGTTTGCAAGAAGGACATCTTGTGGATGATAACGACGCACTTGTTTCCAAGGTTGATCAGCTTAACACGGCCCATGAAGCATTGGAGAAACGTGTCGAGACATTCAATGCCGAGGATATTGATTGTATGCGTATGCATGTCAAGACACTCACTGCCAGTGACAAGAACAGAGATGATCTTACGCCTGCCGATACCATTGTCATTGAGATCATCTTCACAACGCTCATGGTGTTTGATCGATTGATGAATGCGATACGTCGTCGCTCGTATGATTTGCAAGTGTTGGCTTTACGAGTGTTTTGGGAACAAGAGCATGCCAAGTCATATGTATGGCTTAATCGAGCCCATCTTCAGGTGGATGATCTTTTGGAACATGCACAATGGCGACCTGACGAGGAACATCATGAGGCCATCCGATCCCTGGTGGTGCAGCAATTATTGGATCTTGAGCACCAGTCGGCTACCTTTGATCAAGGGCAATTCACCATGACCGTCAACATGTATCAGGATATGGATGACATGTGTAGGGTTGAGATTCCCGAGCATTTGGAAGCCATGCAAGTGCGTATGGAGCAAGATTTCGAATCATTGACAAAAAAGTTGGCGTATGCACGTGAAGTTGTCGAGCAACGATTATCATTGATGGACTACGTGGAGCGTGCAGTGAAGCTGTTGGCAAGTGGAGAGCAACTCAAAGAAGAAATGGCAGCAGCAAAAAAGGAGTCGACTATCACCTTGGATCGTGATTTGAGCACGCGAGTGAGAAGCGATCAGGAGCAGACCTTGCATATCGTGACCGTACTTGCACCCCAAATGCGATATCCATCCGCTGAAGCCATTGGTCGTCAAGAACAAGGTGACATATTCAATGCAACAGCTGAGAGATCTGTGAATGAATACAAGGCAGCTCTCGAGCAAATGAGCGACACGTTACAAATGATGTTGGAAGAGCTTCAGCAAATGCAAGAGCTACAAAAGGCGGTTGCTCAACTCACCAAAGACCTTGCACAGTTGCAATCATCGGTTCAAAAACAGCTCCGTGCTGTTAAAGCAAGCAGCATTGATGTATTGGATGAACGATGTGCTTTGGATAAGACGGATGTGGACCGGCTACGTATTGAGTGTGGAAATCGGTTATCCAAAATGATGGTGCTCAAGGACACAGATGCCAAAAAGCTTGATGACAAGTTGAAGTCGCTGAAGCGCAATGTTGCTGATACGGATGCCGTTTCATTGGATCCTTTGGAGAAGACTATGGAGCACGTGAATGCTCTTTTCAAGGAGCTTGAATCAGCATTGGAGTTGCGTCGTCTTCAAGTGGATGTTTTACAAAAACGGCTTGAATGGGAAAGGTCTTTGGATGATGCTTCTCAAATGGTGCGATCGACGACACACAGTATTTGGATTTGGATTGAAAAGACACAATGGCGACCCAATAACAACAACAACAACAACCAGCAGCAGCAACAAAACAGCACATCCGATAGTGAAAAGGAGATGCGATCGAGCCTTGAGGAATTGGGTCAACAAGTTGAGACGAGCAAGAGTTCTGCAGCCAATGTATTTGATGGATTCAGAGATATGGCAGATCAGCTTACCAGCATGTCGGATGATGATCTTCAATTGGTGCTTTTCCACATGCGTCGACAACAAGATAAGCTTCAAAACAGCTTGAGTGAGCTTACAGGGAGTGCTGAATTTGCAGAGGCAGTGCTTGAGCAACGTGTGGGCGTAGGTGTGTTTATGCGACGTGCTGACAAAGCACATGATACGGGTGAGCAATTGATATCAGCCATTCAGCATGCACTCGACACGATCATGTCCGACAATGTCAAAGACGACGATGATGATCCATCAGCAACTCGTTTTTCCAAATCGGTTGAGCAATTCGGCAAGGATATCGAAGAGTTATGGTCACAGCATGGTGAAACTGTACCTTATCCAACTCGCTCATCAGCTGCTCATGCTGCCCGCCTTTCGACCCAAGATGATGATATCAATGTGCGTATCAAGACCATTGTGCTTCATGAGCGTGGTATGTTGAATGCCTTGTATGACAAGATGGTCATGCTGCATACACGATACAAGATGGCGATGCAACTTACCAGCAAGGTGCGCTATGCTCGACGACGTATCGATCATCAGCAGCAACAGGTGACAGCTCTCATGGATGAGATTGACGCTGATCGCCGTCAACAAGAGCTTGAGATGAACAGGATGAAATCATTGAAAGATTTGATGACAAGAAACAAGGCACGTGTTGACAAAGTGGATGAATACAAGAAGACACTAATTAACCTGGACGATGACTGCCAATCTCTCACAGGCACTCTCCGGCAAGAAGGTCTTGATGCACATGTTCCCGTTGATGGCCTCACCCAAGCCTTGGTTTCATTGGAGACGAACACACAAAGGTTGGAAGATATGTTTTCTCACTACACGAGAGAGCTTGGCATCAGCGACAAACGAGCCCGTTGGGAAGGAAATGTCAAGGATGCAATTCGTCAAATCAATGTGCTGGCCGACCAAGTTGACACGACATTGGATTTTACGCACTTGGCATCATCTGGCAGCGACATCCTCCAAAAACACAGGGAACATCTCAAAGCCCAACAAGATCGAGCATCTGTCATCAATAAATATCTAGAATCCCAGGTGGATCCCAGTTTTCATCTTGTTAAACAAGAGTATGGTGATGATGAGCCATTTCCACAAGCACTTGCTGATCAGCAGAATCAGTTACATGATCAATTGGGCAACTTGAGCACACTCATTGAGAGCAAGTTTATCGAACTTGATCGTTGGGAAGAGCATGGTCAATGGCAACAGAGGGTCAACAAGGCAATGGAAGAATGCAATCATCAACAGCAGCTTATTGAGAAGTTTATTCGGAAAAGAGCAGCTCAATGTTTGCGAAAGGGAGAAGAAGAAAATGATGTCAGTGGATTGGATCAGTTGAAATCCCACGCACAGACGCTTGTGGATCGCATTGACCACGTGATTCGAGAGGGTGACACATTGGCACACGATCGTAAAGCTTTTGAGTCACACAAGGAACGTGCTATGAGTGTCAGGAGACAATTGAGTGGCATTCTTGACTTTGCTCAACGGGTGGATGACCAATGTGCTACAGCATTGTCGTGGTTGGATCGTGCACATCAATTGGAAGAAGATGCCCAAAAAGAGAGGTTGAGGATTGAAAAGGGTGATGTTGATGATGTCGACGTGGTGATTGAGCATTTCAGAGCAAAAGTGCAAGAGCTTTGCAATGACGAGTTGATGTTTCCTGTGCGTGATTATGAGGAGCATGATCCAGCTGCAAAGGACTTGGATGGAGCTGACAATGACACCTTGCAAGAGCTTGTGAATGTTCAAAGGCAAAACCTTCATGATTTGATCGACATGCTCGATGCAGCTGCCAAGGCGCGAAGATTGACTCTTGAGAAGCAAAGCAACGTGGATGCTTATCTTGTGGAAGCTCGATCTATGCAAGATTGGATCAATGACAAGCTCACTTCAGCAGCAAGTATTCGTGATATCGGTGATCAAGCAACAGCACAAGACATACGCTCAGCTCTTTCATTATTGGATTCCTTGTCAGCAGCCGTCAACACGCAGCAACCATCCTACGATTCTTTATGTGCAAAGGCAAAGCAGCTGGATGATGATGTACAAGTGAAGCAGCAACAATCGACTCTTGCCAGCATGTGGGATCAGCTTCAGCGTGATGTTAGCGATGAGACTCGTGAACGATTGGAAAAGTATCTTCAGCACGCCGAATTCCAAGAAGCCGTTCAATCTTTCAAATCGACATGTCAACAATTGGAAAACGAGCTGGCAAATGCCGAAGTGTGTGATCTTTCGAAAGAATCGATTGATGCGTGGTATCAACAATTGGATATGCTCAAGACTCAATCCCTTGTATCGGTCCAAAAGCAAATCAAGGATGATGAGCCTGGTCAAAAAGATGCATACGAGGCAATGGTGAAGCAACATCAACAATTGTGCAATTTGCTGGATGATGTCAATACAAGGTGGCAAGAGGATCAGCTGATACAAGATTACCAACGACGTGCTGCTGAGTTGGCATCTCAATTCTCGGCCTCAAATTCGCGATTGGAATCGATTCGCCAAAGAATTCCTATTGTCACCGGATCGTCTGATGATAGCGACAATGATGCCATTGTTTCAGCATATGAGGATGAGCAGCATCACGTGCAAGAATTGATGACCGTGTACGGCAACATTCAGGCATTACATCGGGATCTTCAAGAAAAGCAGCTTGCCGAAAGAGTCACTGATGAATGTACCCATTTGGATAACGAGGAGAAGTCTTTGCAGCAAAGGATTGATTTGGTGAGATCTTCGATTGATACGGCAGCACAATGGAAGGCACTTCACAAGCGGCTGAGTGATATTGAGCATGACCTTAGCAAGATTGATGATGGTGCGATTGCTATTGAAGACGCCGAAGAGCAATTGGCAGCAATGGATGCACAGCTTTCTACAATTGTTTCCACGGCTGGAAAGATAAGCAACATGGAGTGTAGTGGCGAGCAACATGCAAACGAGTCGGCCTTCCAAAAGCACTATGATCAGGTCATTGCCGCCATTGCAGCCATTAAGGAACATACCAATGCCAGAAAGCTTGAAGTCCAGCAACAAGAGGAGAAGGAAGCTATATTACAATCAGCAAATGATATACGAGAACGAGCTGAGAAGGAGCGATCCAACATCCACCAACGTCTTGCAAGTACATCCGCTGGTATCAAGTCCATGGATCCTAATCAAGATGGCATGGCTGATGCCCTTGAGCGATACCATGATGAGCATACAATGAAGGCTGCTGAAAGTAAATCTCGTGTATACGACATGTTGATGGAAGAATTGAATGGCTTGGGGATGACCGATTCGGACGAGGATATTGCATCTGCTACACGACAAGCATTAGATGATCTTGAACGTGCCATTGAGAGGGAGCAAGGATCCAGCACTTTGTTGTCGCGAGCAGCAATATCGACGAAAGCAGCAAATGATCTCAACAACCGCATTGATGATTTCAGGGCCCGATTTATGCAAGACAATGACCCAGCTAGAGCAGATGTATCGAATGCGGAAAATGTGATGGATCGCTTGAAGCAAGAGATGCCCGATTTTACCTCAAGTGTGGATGACTTATTGAAATCGTGCAATGCAATGGAGAAGGATGGCGATGATGGTGTGCCAAATACCCTCAAAGACGATGTGCTTGATCCCTGTGCACAAGACACTGCAGCAAATTGGAAGCGATTGCAAAACGAATGGAGCAGCTTGAATAAGCGAATCAATGCAACTCGCCACATGGAAGTGATGAGAGATCAATGCGATGAATTCCAATCACAAGTGGATGAACTCGGCAATGAGAAATTGATCAATGGGTTACCTTTGGAAGAGCGACCTCGAGCACAAGCATTGAGAACGCTACAGCAAGAATTGAATGACTTGGAACGCAAGGCAATGCAATGGCTAGAGAAGGACACGAGCGTATTGGATGCCATGTTGGGTGACATGAATGACAGCGACAAGAATGCACTTGGCCATCATCAAGCCATGCTTGATCAAAGCAAGAAGGACTTGATAGCAGCAATAGCAAGAAAACGAGATGGCATTGACAAGGCGCTTGGATTAGGAAAATGTCTCTCTGCTGTGGATGATATCGATGATATGATCAATCGCTTCAAGAAGATTTTGGATGATGAAGACACAACGGCTGATTTGAGTGCACAGTACAAGCAATATGAACGAGAGGTTGTCCAAAAAATCAGTGCTGCCCATGTTGCATTAGAGCAAGAGCTTGCAACTGGTGAGGAGACGGATCGTCGATCTGTAAAGGCGAGTATCAATGGATTGGAGAAACGATGGAAGGATATCAGCCAACAAGCAAAGAGCCGTATCCATGCGGCAGATGATGATCATACAAGAAAAAGAAAATCATCACTTCCTACCCGTAAAGGCGTACGTGAGACTGGCTCTTCTTCTCGACTCCCTGTTGTCTCCGCACCATCAGCACAAAGTAACACAAGTTCATCATTGTTATCCACAAGCAGTCGTTTATCACCATCAGCATCACGACTTCCCACTAGTTCAAGTAAACGCCGTGGACATACACATACCCCATCAACATCATCATCTTCATCGGCAAAACCACCGCCACCACCACCCAACAACTACAAAGCGGATCCACGCAATGATCTCGATGTGGAAATGGGCAAGATCATCAACGAATTGTCATACAAGGTCACTGTCAAAAAGGTCCATGGAAAAGTGGGACGCTATTGGATCGGTGATATCAATCCCAAGTTGGCCTATTGTCGTATTCTCAAGAGCGGCATGGTGATGGTGCGAGTGGGTGGCGGATGGATGGAATTACGAGAGTATTTGAGGACTCAGGTATGTTGTAGTAGTACTATGTTGCACAAATAGAATGTACACTCACGCTCAATATTACCTTTAGCATGCCGTACATGATGGTGATTATATATCCAAACCCAAGCCGGCTGATTCAGATCAACCCGAATTCCCTATGAAAGAAGCATTTATTGAAACGAAAAAACACAGGATGCGTGAACGTACCTTTGTCACAGAAGAATAAATAAGCACGTGACCTTTTTTCCTACCCCTGACGTCAATGCAATGATACATGTTACTTGTCTGTGCGTGAGGAAGAAAGAGTATCGGGGATAAAGTAGAGCGAAGAGCAACGGAATGTGTGTGTGTGTTACTCGGAAAGATGGATCCGACAATGAGACGCCGGAGTTTGGTTACACAAAGGATGGTGCGGGTGTGCACGTACACACACACATACACAGGTACTTTGTTACTTTGGTGTTTTGATGCGGCTTATTTTGGACCTCGAGTCATCTTTTGCTCTTCTTTCTCTTTCTCTTTCTCTTTTTCCCTTTATTGTGTGCCACAGAAGCACTACCACATGTGCCCATCATCATCCTCTATCAGCAGTACAACCACACCACCAGTAGTGTCATCATCATCATCCTCACCACCACCTACAGCCAATCACAACAACAAAAACAACAATACTATTGCTGGTGGCAGTGCTATCAAACCCATTAGGTAATGTAATCCTTCATTTCATGTACTCCTGCATACAAGGGTGCTGACACCAATAAAGGTCTACTTCACCACCACCAACCCTTCTCATGTCACAGCCTACTACGCCTCGACCCAATACTATGGTGGTGTCGTCAACTGATTCAACCACCTTATACGCATCAGATCAAGCTGTTTCTTCCACAACATCCGAAAACGATCATGGCAGTGGTCGTGGTAATGAGCTGTATAAAGCAACAAACGATGTTTATTCCACCAACTTGATGCCAACTACTACTGCGACAAGTGGTGGTGGTGGTGCTGTTGTTGACAGCAGCAGCAACAACAGCGTGTCGGTACATCATCCGCAGCCGCAGCAGCCGCCACAGCCACCAGCACCATCGCACAATCAACACTATCGCCGTCGGGATCCAATAATGCATCCATTTCATGATGGCCCATCTTTTGGTCCAACACGTTACAATCGCAACATTTACGCCCTGGATCGTTCCACAATGTAAGTACACATGTACACAATAGGTTGGAATCATGCATAGTATCCCCCTGACACATTTTGTATAATATTGATGATAGCATGGGAATTGATTTGCATGCACGCATTGATCGAGGATTTTTTCGGGCTGACAATGATTGGACATGTTATCGGCGCAACTATTTTCAATTGACGGGTGGGTTTTCATTACGTGGAATGAACATGCCATTATACGAGAAGGGTCAAGAGACGCCATCATGTCTTGTGCGGTGTAGCAGAAATGGACAAGATGAGTTGCATCCAATCTCCAGTTTCATGCTTGGTGTTACAGCACGGATTGCAAACAGCGACAAGCCCATTCAACTTGTTCAACTCACTGCGAAACGTGACAAGGGACCACAATCCACACCTCCACCACTCCCATTACGTCCTGATACAACACCTGATTCATCTACAAGGGTCACTTTTGAGCGTATCCAATTCAAATCAGCTACAGCCAACAATGGCAAACGACGAGCAGCTCAACAATATTATCAACTTGTAGTACAACTTTATGCGCAAGTGCAAACATCATCAAGTACTCTTCTTGTACCAGTGGCTATGGTTGAATCGGATCATTTGGTTGTGCGTGGTCGTAGCCCGGGTCATTATGGTGATTTGGTTTCAGCACGCTCTCATCATAGACGTAGCTCTTCTTCCACCACCACCACTACCAGCACAGCAACATCACAATCAAGTCAACAACAACAACAACATCCTACAGCTTTTCATCATTGGCCACAAGGATCCAATCACAGCAACAATCCACCAGAAGTATATCACAATCGATTCCTTCCTCTTCCTCATCCGTTTCAAACAAATCAACCGCCGTCCAACAGTAACAGCTCATCATCCACCACTACGACAACAACAACACCCCATCCATACTTGAATAACCCTCCTTTTCTACCACCACCACCACCACCACCTTCTACACACAATGAAACATAACAACCTTTCCTTGATAAACATGTTTGAATAACTCGGGTGGTTTTGCTTTATATACACAATTTCTTCTTTCATTTGCGAATAAAAAAAAAAGTACCATCGATTTGATATGCAGGTCCAAAACCCGCTGCTTGCTGCTGCTTTATTTCCTCTTTCTTGTTACCCAAACCCAAATGGACTCCAATACCCCCACTGCCCAAGAAGTCGATGAGACATTGAAGAGGTTATCATCTCGCAAAGGTGTCAAGGCAGTCGTCATTCTCAACAACGAAGGACAAGCCATTCGTTCAACATTAGACGAGACTCTTACAAAGCAATACGGTCAATTGATCTCGACCCTTGTACAGCAGGCACGCACCACAGTGAACACGCTAGATGACCAGGTACAGAATGCCTCTCTCTCTTTCTTCCACATTGCCCTTCTAACATTGAGCGTCTCTTTATTAGAACGATGTTACTTTTATGCGCGTGCGTACAAAGAAACACGAAATCATGATTGCACCAGGTGAGTATGCATACGAAGCGACGTGGCCTGTATTGATTGACATAATGGCTATAGACCGCGAGTATCTACTTATTGTTGTTCAGAACCCCCAAGAATCTATTCAGCAATAAATGGATTGATGAAGGATATGGATTTGGATCGAGTGGATTGGTTATGGACATGGCAGTGGATATACGACATACACGCATTCGCTTGCTAGGGATTTGGCGACTTGAGATATCATTTGTACATACGCAGCACATGAGGAGCATGCGCCAACATTCGGCTAAAAGCGATCATCGATTGTGTTATCGTCATCAGCGAGGATTCTATCAACATCTCATTACTGCATTTACAACACGTCATTCGCATCATGGCACTCAACAGGGATAAAAGGTACATCCATGACTGGGATTGGCACAACAACGTCCATGTAAGTGTATATACTTTGTCTTTTTATCATTATACAAGTGCGAAGACTATTACATCAGAGGTATCTATAGGAAGGATCATCTACAACAACGCTTCTCCAAGGCAGCAACGAGCCAGCGAGCAGCCTACTTGAACGGTCTTGAACACAGCATTCTCATCCTCCAATGCAGGGTTTACTTCCATGATATCAGCAGCCACCAACAATCCAGTCTCTGCCAAGGCTTCACAAATGTAATGTCCTTCACGGAAAGTCAAGCCGCCACGTACAGGAGTACCCTAGAGTTATAGATAGAGTCGTTAGATACATGTTGGCTGGATCCAATGAAATATACATATATACACTTACAGTGGATGGGGCAACGGAGGGGTCAAGGGCATCAACATCAAATGACAAGTGGATGGGCAAATCACGGTTGGGGTTGACCTGATCAAGTGCCTTTTCAACAACTTGACCAATACCCCACTTGTCAACATGATGCATAGAGTAGGCAGGGATACCGAGTTGTTTGATAATCTTCTTTTCGTAAGCATCAATGTCACGGAGACCAATGTATGCGAGCTTCTTGGCATCTAACAAGGGCTTGACCCATTGGAAATCAGGGTGATCGGTGGATAAACCAGTGAGGAAACTAAGAGGACAGCCATGAATGTTGCCTGATTCAGTAGCTTCAGGTGTGTTGATATCCTATAAAACATCATTTCATAAGTCTCTCTCGCTTTGCCCATTTCATCCCCTAATCACCCATTTTTACTTACAGCATGTGCATCCACCCACACCAAGCATGCGTTGGGATAAGCACCCAAGACACCGGAAACAGTGGCAATGCCAACAGAGTGGTCACCACCAAGCGTGAGAACAAAATTGCCTTGTTTCGCACGCTCCACGATTTGGTCGGCTACGGTACGAGTGACAGCGGATACAAACTTGGGTTGACGAAGGTTGTTCACCACAGGATCGGATTCAGGACGAAGCTTTTCAACATGGTCATTGCCTTCATATTCAGTCTCCCATCCAAGTTCTTCAAGTTGTGCAGCAAGTCCAGACTCAACGAGACGCAAGGGACCCTTTTCAACACCTTCTTGGGGTTGGCCACCATTGAAAGGAACACCAATAATGGATACCTTCTTGGTCTTAAGAAGCTTGTAGGTCTCTTGTACAGTCATGATAAAAAGTTATGGATGTATGGAAAAAAAGTAAAGGGAAAAAGGGCCACGCGGCCACGGCTTTTTTATATACGCAGGCATGACACTGCATTTTTGTGTAACCCAAGCATCAATGCTAAATGTCTCTCTCGCCGCTGTTTTGGAAACAACGACGTCATATGCACACTTTGAATACCGCACTGTTTATATTACTGCTAAACAAAAAACATAACGGCTATCGTCCTTGATACAAGGAAAAAGTGACAATGTCGGGTATGCATGTTGCACATACTCGCGATCGGAAAGATGGGGATGGTCAAGGTTTGAGATTTGTGTGGTGCATGAGCTTCCTTGTTGCTGTTTTTGGAATCTTGTAACTGATGTCATGTCACACCTCTTATCGATCATAAGAGTAGAATGGAGAGAGAAGAGGGAAATTACCGGATGGCAAGGCGTGATGCGTGTGAAAGTACAACCTAAGGCTCAACATGTATGGGTGAGGTGAATGAGAGGGTGGTGTCAACGTTTGCGAGATTAAGTTGGATTGCGAGGCTTGCATGTACAACATGCCATGAATAGGATAATGATCACTGATTGGCATGGTTTTGGGTAGTCGCTGAATATGATTGAGCCATTAAAAGTGAGTCGTCAACGGGTGCTGCCTTTGATTTGTTCAAGCTTGTTTGCTATGTGTGAGAGTTTTGTCGGTACAGGATCACTCCTCCCTATACTTGGTATGTGCGGAAATCAGAAAATGACTTTTAATGCAGAATGGTGTCGGGAAAATGGCGTCTCCACAGTACAGCGGGAACATGTACATACATCTCAGCTTAGATTACGTTTTGCTTGAATCCTTTTCCACTTTACACCTAAAAAGTGAAGATGAAAACGCATCCATTCTATTGCCAAGTATCTTGCAGGGCTGTTGTAGGTGGTCTATACCTTGCAGTGATACCACATGAGAATTTGGTTTCCCACGGTATTCTTTCCCGAGGCCGTATTTGGATAAGCATCCGGGAAACGTGCCCCTGGATGAAAATGACCACCCATAGATAATCTTTGTGTAGAGCAAAAAGTACCACAAGATCGGATATCGGAGTGAAAAAGTTGCCCTGATAACATTCACATGGGCTATCTTTACCTTGATGCCTCACAATGTCAAGTTATTATAACCCCAAAAGTAACATGTAGATCCCATAAGCATCTTTATAATAATTCTAAAACTGCTATCTAATGTTCAAGTTTCTTGAGCTCTGCGTTGTAATCTCTAATCACCTTGACAGTGGTATCCTTGTCGTAAACGCTGTACCATCCTCTAGGCTATTGTTGCAATTAGTTAAAGCAGCCAAATGATGAAGATGATATGGCTCGTTTGAAGGCTTACCTCGTGTGGTGGGTCGCCGAGGAATACCATGCCGTACTTGTTTGGATAATCTGTGGAACGACCTTCACCGCTATAGGCCCAAAAACCACTGCCACTGAATTTGCGATCTTTGGCAAGATCAACGATTTGTTCAAAGATGTCATGATAGAATTTGTCCTTGTGTGTCGTAGGTGTGGATGGATCGTACTTGTATTCGAGGTCATCAGGCTTATGCCAAGCATCGCGTGCCTATAGTTAACAAAATGTCAATGACATGACCTCCTCTTATAACAGTGAGTGTATTACCATTCCAAATTCTTCCAAGAGAATGGGCTTCTTTAATGTCTGTGCCCATTCGGATCGGCTAGAGATAAAATCTTTGGCAGCAGCTTGAGCATCAGCAAAGGTGGTGACATTGGCTGGATCATAAATGCCGCGACTATGGTACATAGTAGAAGGAGGATGTGAGCCTACTACTAAGAAAGAAGCGAACCCTTCTGCATGCACTTACTTTTCAACCCAGAGATGGCAGGTGGTGTAATCAATATCCTTGTGTTTGTGTGCACGATCAAAATCGTACTTGTCAAGGATGGACTCAAGACCAGCGCTAACAAGATGCTTGGGTGCGTTCTTTTTCATGAAGGAGCTGATTTCTTCAAACCACCATCCAGGGCCTTGTTGGGGTTCATTGGCTAGCTGCCATGCTATACATCACATATCAATGATCATCATAAAGGTGCCTTCGCTTTTAACAGTATACATACTCATGATGACAGGATCATCCTTGTAGGTTTTGCCGTTGACGGTGTTGACGCGGTTTTGGACGGTGTGGATATGATTCTTGAAAATTTCTTGTGCCTTGGGAGCAACGCTACTGTCATTATAGAAACGAGCAGCGTATTGGGTAAAGTCGTCATAGGTAACATCACCAGCAGGATAAGGAATGGTTTGGTTACCAGTAACCCAGGCGACGTATTGACCAAAGCTATAACGTAATAATGATGTTGTGAGCAATCCAATGTATTATCAAAAAGATGTTATGTGGCCCACACATACCCTCCAGACCAATGCCAAAAGTTGTTCATGGTCACTATAATAGAAAAGCGTTGAGTTTCAATGAAACAGGTAGCATTGCGTTGCCATGGTTACTATTGATTACTTACTGACAGCCGTCATGTTGTATTTTTCCATGGTATCCAAAAGATAGTCAAGCCCCTTGAATACTGCTTCATTGTATTCACCAGGCTTTGGCATAAAGGAGGGTCGCACACGATAGGGTTGATCATCCGGTCCTTCGGAAGATGCCATGATACGCAAGTTGTTGATGCCCATTTCAGCCAGCTGACGGACTTCGTTCTCCATACGTTTACGATCACCACCATTACAGTCATCAGCACCGAGCCACATGCCATGCCAGTAATTTGCTGAGCGCATCATGTAAGGAACGCCATAGCGTGTGAATCCTGATCCATCCTCGGCTATTTGGACAAAGGCATCCTCTTGTTGGTTGTCCAAATGTTTTGCTGATACAAGCGTAGCTGCAACTGCAAGAGCAAAGAATGATGTTTTCAATACCATTTTAACGAATGCGTCTTCTGCTGCTATCCAGAATCCATCGTATGGGGTTTTATATACACATTGCTTACATGATAGAGCTGAAAATGGCGGGATGCGGGGATAAACATCTTTGTATCCATCTGTTACATAAGCTGTGCATCCACCTTTTACATAAGCTGTGCTACCATAACATCCACATTCAGCCACTTGCAACAATGAAACCAATCCTAATACTATGTCTTTATTCACTCGTCGAAAGAAATGGAACGTTCATATGACGGGATCACTTTGGATGAATTGGTGCTATGCATAAATCAATACATCTTTGTGTTGGGTGGTATTGCTGACAATAATCGTTGACTTGGGCGTGAGATTGCTGTCATGATGGATCGAACTGATAAAGTGGTCGTGGTCAAGCATCTTGGAGTACCGAATTGAAGTGATAGAAATCAACAGCCGATACACAAATCCACCTGCGGCTTGAAAGGTGATTTATTGTAGGTGACATACGTACGTCCGTGCCTCATTGTATCAGAGCTCACTCTTTCTTAGACGTAAATGATTTAAGCTTACAATGGACCAAGCTTCTGTAACAAGCATTGTTGTTGGGTACCAATACTATGGGTTCATTATCTTTGGAAATACAAGCATCTATTTAAACATGTGTACAATCCGTATCATCTTTCAGCATATGAACAAGGAAGCTTTAATGAATGTAACATGACAAAAGGAACAAAAGCCTCTCAATACAATAATGTAGGTAATCCAATCTCGCCTTCATGCCTTCTAATTCCTATCCTCCCTTTCATTCCAGAAGCCAACCAGTGGATCACATAGCGTCAACGGGTATCGTTGTGTCATTGTGTTCTTGGTTGCTGCCATCATCAGCATCTCCATCCATGATTGCAAACTAGATGCTGTGCGTGCCTTGACTCCATCATTCCAATATCATTCATGGCGGCAACCCATCTCTCCTCAAAGATACAAGCCCTCTTATCCATGCCATCCAATCCATCATCATCCTCAGCTGTATCCACATGTCATGATCCATCTTTCCTGCTGACGACATGCAGAGTAACCAAAGCGACATTTCAGGATCACCCATTGTGCTCGATTGCATCCTTCCATCCATAACCATTGCAAATCCAATATGTTGGTTGAAAAGAGCCACGTGATCGCTGCTGGTATGCTTCCTTTTCCCTCCAGCTGTTGCTCTATCTCTTCCTTGGTCATTCTCTATCGTGGCTCAACCAGGTGAAGATTCCTTGTATTGCGGGCACTTGATAGCTGATATGGGGATCATCCATTGGAAGTCGTATGCATCAAAGCAAAGTTGCTACGCGTAAATAAAGCTGCTTGTATACCATGGCTATCTGCTGTCCACGCAAAAGAGCTGAAAGGCAGGATGCTGCAAGTAAAGAACGCTGTTTGGAGACAATGGAGCCAATAGCAACTGCTGTTACGTCTTGTCGTGTAGAGGAGAGTACAAGAGCGTGTGTTGTAGTAGATTGACATGATGGGTGAACGCTGTTTGAGACAATGGAGTGAAGACCTTGCTAATGGCAGCTGCTGCAACGAATGCTGTTACGTTTGATTGTGGCAGAGGAGTGTGCAAGGGAGTGCGAGCATCGTCAAAAGCGTGGGTTGTAGTGGGGTGTACACGCCATGGACATGCCATTCAGTCAACAACAATCGGATCAAGACAATTGTAGGATCGACATGATGAGTTGAAGCAGGACAATCGTTCGTAGGTGGTAGTTGTACTTGAATGGGGCAACAGTTGAGAAGAGACAAGAAGTTGTGGGAGTGGAAGAAGTGGAAATTAAATAGGGCGGACACCTCTTGTATAAATGCATGAACACTGTACATCAATCCTTGATATTGAGATTGCCCCTCTCGAACCTGAAACTTTCACACAAGGTGCTCTTGGACATGCTGATCAGGTTGTTCTAATAAAAACCACATGTTTCATTGGAAAATTTGGAATGGGAGGGTACAATGTAGGTTTACTATGTAAGTCGGAAATGAAGGTCAGCGTCAGATTCATGATCTATCAATATAGCATGTATTACCTTGGGATTCCTCTTCTCGATCTTGAAACTTTGTTAGAAGGTTCGCTGCAACATGCTGATCAACTTCATTCATTTAAAAACTATACACTTCATTAAGAATGTCTTGAATGCGGGGAGGTCCAAATGGTGGATGACGGCAACAAAAGAGCGGACGGCCCACCGCCCCGAAGTTGCCCACCTCCAACTTGAAAATTGGTCAGAATGGTGCTCCGAGCATGCTGAACAACTTTTTCATAATAAAAACCTCATGCTTCATTTGAAAATTTGGAATGGGAGCGTCCAAAAGTTTGAAAGACGGAGACATTCGCAGGGTCTGCGATTCATTAATTTTCATGTTTGCTGTTTGGGCGTAGCTCAGTCAAATCAGCTCGGATCAAGACACTTGAATCATGGAAATGCTCGGCTGGAGCAGGACCATCGTTCCATTGTCATACAATGAACAAAAGTTGGGATCGAGAGGAAGTGGCTGTTAGCTGGCAATACATGAATGTTACTGGATAATGGATAAAGTATCCTTCCACTCATGCAAAACAGCTGAGTTACACAAAGATGCCCCTGTGCATCTTTTGGTCTATCAGGGTCAAGCTGATTCACAATGAACAAAGATTACTTCTCATATAGCATCACCCTTACAGCATATGTAAAACATAAAGGTGCCTGTATCTCCAAACTTTACAATGAAACGTGGGCTCTTTAATAGATCAACGTGCTCGTCGGGGTCAAAGGAATCTTGTGTCAAACTATGAAGTCCATCGTGGCCAATCCCAGATTTCGCAATGTCGCTACCAGCCAAACTGGATCTGGGGGTCGACCTCTTCGACGACGACGACCAAAAAATATTTTTTGGGCTAGTTGCGACATTGAACGTGAAACTTTCACACAAGGTGCTGTTGGCCAAGCCGAGCCCATTGCTCTATTCAAAACCCCACGTTTCATTGTAAAGTTTGGAGATACAGCCACCTTTATGTTTGTAAGTGTGATGCTATATGAGAAGTGGTCTTTGTTCATTGCCAAGCAGCTGGACCCTGGCAGAGCAAAAGATGCAGAGGGTCGTGTTGTGTAACACAGCTACGTTTGCATGAATGAAAGGGTCAATATATAATTACTTTATGGATCATCTAGGAACAGGCATGTATTGCTAGCTAACGGCCACTTTTATCCAATCATCATTGTTGCGAGATCCACTGCATGGGAACGATGACCCTGCTCTAGACATTCATTTCCATGATTCAAGTAGGTTGATCCGAGCTGATTTGACTGAGCTACGGTCAAAGAGAGATTACATCACTCTGGACATAAAGCACGCTCGATGTAGCTCAACCGATGTAATCTTGTGTGAGCGTAACTCAACCAAATCAGCTCGGATCAATCTACTTTAATCATGGAAATGAATGTCTAGAGCAGGAGCATCGTCCACCTACAATAGAATGCACAAAAGTTGGGAATGCACAAAAGTGGCTATTTAGCTGCCAATGTATGACATAAAGTGAGGGTTGTGTACCGTTCATGCATTGTCCCTGAAGTCCTGACTTTTTAGCTGAGTTATCCAAAGAGATCCTTCTGCATCTTTTGCTCTGCCAGGGTCCAGCTACTTGACGATGAACAAAGACCACTTCTCATATAGCATCACGCTTACAAACATAAAGGTGCCTGTATCTCCAAACTTTACAATGAAACGTGGGGTTTTGAATAGAGCAATGTGCTCGGCGGGGTCAAAACGATCTTGTGTCAAAATATGAAGTTCATCGTGGCCAATCCCAGATTTCGCAATGTCGCCACCAGCCAAACTGGATCGGGGGGTCGACCTCTTCGACGACGACGACCAAAAAATATTTTTTGGGCTGTTTGCGACATTGAACGTGAAACTTGCACACAAGGTGCTGTTGACCAAGCCGAGCCCATTGCTCTAATAAAAACCCCACGTTTCATTGTAAAGTTTGGAGATTACAAGCACCTTTATGTTTGTAAGCGTGATGCTATATGAGAAGTGGTCTTTGTTCATTGTCAAGTAGGTGCACCCTGGCAGAGCAAAAGATGCAGAAGGACCTCTTTGGGTAACTGGGTTAAAAAGTTTGGACTTCAGGGACAATGCATGACAGGTACGCAACCCTCACTTTTATGCCATACATTGGCAGCTAATAGCCACTTTGTGCATTCCCAACTTTTGTGCATTCTATTGTAGGTGGACGATGCTCCTGCTCCAGACATTCATTTCCATGATTAAAGTAGGTTGATCCGAGCTGATTTGGTTGAGTTACGCTCACACAAGATTACATCGGTTGAGCTACATCGAGCGTGCTCTATGTCCAGAGTGATGTAATCTCTCTTTGACCGTAGCTCAGTCAAATCAGCTCGGATCAAGCTACTTGAATCATGGAAATGAATGTCTGGAGCAGGGGCATCGTTCCCATGCAGTGGATCTCGCAACAATGATGATTGGATAAAAGTGGCCGTTAGCTAGCAATACATGCCTGTTCCTAGATGATCCATAAAGTAATTATACATTGACCCTTTCATTCATGCAAACGTAGCTATGTTACACAACACGACCCTCTGCATCTTTTGCTCTGTCAGGATCTAGCTACTTTACATTAAACAAAGACCACTTCTCATATAGCATCACGCT